>NW_020454438.1:3506-4564 GCF_003342845.1 Nothoprocta perdicaria | reverse complement strand
CGGCTCCATCCCTGCATCCCGGGATGATCCCGGAGCCCGGCTCCATCCCTGCATCCCGGGATGATCCCAGAGCCCGGCTCCATCCTTGCATCCCTGGATGATCCCAGAGCCCGGCTCCATCCTGCATCCCGGGACGATCCCAGAGCCCGGCTCCACCCCTGCATCCCGGGACGATCCTGGAGCCCGGCTCCATCCCTGGATGATCCCAGAGCTCGGCTCCACCCCTGCATCCCGGGACGATCTCGGAGCCCAGCTCCATCCCTGGATGATCCCAGGGCTCGGCTCCACCCCTGCATCCCGGGACGATCCCGGAGCCCGGCTCCACCCCTGCACGATTCCACAGCCCGGCTCCAGCGCCGCGCCCCAGCTCCGTCCCGGCCCCCGCGCCCCCCGCGCTCACCTTGAGGTCCCGGTGCACGACCCCCATTTGGTGACAGTGCAGAACGGCCTCCAGGATCTGCTGGATGCAGTGGCTGCGGGAAAGGCCGCGGGGACGCTGAGCGCGGGGACACTCGGGGGGGGGGCGCATGGGAAAGCTCCCATGGGACACCACGGGACGGCCCCGCTCCGGCACGAGCCCTCCCCCCGCCCGGCACCCATGGGTGCTCGGGGAGCTCTTCTTCGCCAAACTGGGGCGACTTGGGGACCTCCCCCACCCCACATGTAGAGGGGAGCGGGGGGCTTGGGGTGTCACCTGCTGCCAAATGAAGGGGCTCGCGGGTGTCCCCCCTGCCCCAGACATCCTGGCCTGGCCCCCCCATCCCGCATCCCAGTAAAGCTCCTACTGGGAGCCCCAGTGCACCCATGGGTGGGAGCCTCCGGCGGCCCCAAACCAGCCCCCCCCCCCGCAACCCCCGCCCCATCCCACATCCCTGCTGCTGCCCGGACGCCTGGGCCCCCCAGACAGGACTCACAGGGTGGGGGGTGCGGGGAGGGCGATGGAGACAAGACAAGAAAGCGGGAAGGAGCAGGGGGGGCGGGATGAGCAGCTGCCATGGGGGGGGCATGGGGGGCCATGGGGGGGCCGGGCGGCCCCGGGCTGCATCATACTGACCTGC
>NW_020454438.1:0-1338 GCF_003342845.1 Nothoprocta perdicaria | reverse complement strand
CAGTTATTGCACACTTGTGCAATGCAAGCACACAGCATGCATGCAGGCTGCACACGTGTGCGCAGTTATTGCACACTTGTGCAAAGCAAGCACACAGCCTGCATGCAGACTGCACATGTGTGCAGAGTTCTCACAAACTTTTGTAATGTAAACATGCAGCATGCGTGTAGACTGCACACACATGTGCCGAGGTCTGCACAAGCACAAACACGCATGATGCGCAGAGCACGTGTGACACATGCAGCCCGCACATGTGTGCGCAGAGAGCACATGGCACGGCCGTGCAAACATGCATGTGCGCACAGACAGCTGACATGCCTGCAGGCAGCTCCGTGCAAGCATGCGGCATGCACGGAGCGGCACGTGCGCAGCCACGGCGGCGTGCGAGCGCGCGTGCCGAGCTCACCGATGTTGGAATGCTTCAGGAGACGGCAGATCCGGGCCTCGCGCTCCAGCTTCTGGTGGTCTGCGGGTGCAAGGGGGCAGTTAGCGGCGGCGCGGGCGGGGGGCGGCGGGTGCCCGCGGGGGCGGCGCGGCGCGGGGCGCGCGGAGGCATGCGCACAGCCCGCTGCAACGAGCGCCGCGCGGGGACACCGGCACCGCCGGCGCCGCACCGGCTGCAGCGGGGCTGCCCGGCGCGCGCACACGCGCGTGCAAGGGGGAATGTGCACGCCCGCGGGCGGGTGCAAACGGGCAGGGTCGCCTGGGAGGCCGGCATGCTCGCACACGCGTGTCCCCAGGTGCACATGCAATGGGGCTGCATGCTCGCACGCGTGTGCGTACGTGTGGCTGCGTGCAAGGGGTCTGCACGCTCTCACACGCGTGGGCATGGGCGCCCATGTGCAATGGACCTGCACACCCACATGTGTGTGCATATGTGTGTCCACATGCAAACTACTGCGTTTGCATGGACATGCATGCTCACATGTGCATGAACACGCGTGTCCATATGCAAACCAGCCTGCTTGCATGGACATACGTGCTCACATGTGCACGGACATGCACGTCCGCATGCAAAAGCAGCGTGTTTGCATGGACCTGCACGTTCACACGCAGAACCCACGCGCTCGCAGCGTGCTCACACGCGTGTGCACGCACACGGCCCTGCTCACCCCCCCCACGCTCGCGCTCCCCACCACGGGCACACGCAGCACCCGCGGGTGCAGCTCCCCCCGGGGTCCCGCACCCAGGGGTCCCGCGGAGGCCCCCAGGACACCCCGGGCGGATTTAAGGTGCCCCCCCGGGCTGATTTAAGGGGCAGGCGCTGCACAAGGCAGAGCCGCCGGAGCCTCCAGACCCCGGGGCGGGGGGAAACGGAGGCCGGGGGGGGCCAAGGGA
>NW_020454437.1:3531-4552 GCF_003342845.1 Nothoprocta perdicaria | reverse complement strand
AGCAGGCAGGACAGACCTATCAGGTGTTCACTCTGCCTTCCTTGCACCCCATGCCATCACCCACACCACCATCACCACCCCCAAGTTGGAAGTAGCCTGTGCAGACACTTTCTGGAACTGAGTGGTATGGTAGTCATCATCTTGGTGTTCGGCACCTTTCCCTTTTTCCTCACAGTTGTTTCTTATGCCTACATTATTCAAGATGGTTCTGATGGTCCTTCATTTGGGGGCAAACATGGAGCCTTTTCCACTTGCTGCATATACCTTGGGCTGGTGACTCCCTTCTATGGCTCAGGCATGCTTGCAAACTTCAAATGCTGAATGGGATCTTTTCAGGCTTTTACTGATACTTTGCTCTAGTTTACACAGTTGGGCCCCCCATGTTTAATCCTTCCATCTGTAACCTCAAAAATAAGAAAGTGAGAATTGCCCTCAAGAGATTCCTATGGAAAGAGCGATACTGCAAACTATGCAAAATAGTCACAAATAAGACCAAAAGTCCCAGTGAGTTTGGTTACCTGAACATAGACAACCCATTTTAACCCTAGTAAAATCAGGTGCCCCTGGCTTTGATCGTCTTCCAGGTAGGCACAGGTCACTTGAATCATTCCTGCCAAGTCTGAGAGTCCCACCTAGGTATTTTCATACCTGTGCTATGTCACTGCTAAGTGATTGTATATCGCAGAATATATATTCTGCAATAATATTCTATCCCAGAGGGAATTTGTTTTTATTGTTATTGCTGTTTTCCATGAGTTTCCTGACAATCCACTCCTTCCACTTGCTGAGGTCCACCTGGAGGGCAGTCCTCACGTATATGACTGTGCGGTAGCGAAGGCCAGGCATCCACTTATGCACATTTATGCAACATCTCCTCCACTGTGCCATCTCTAGGCATGAGAAGGATAAGAAAGTGATCAGGAGTGGTCAGCATGGATTCACCAAGAGGAAGTCATGCTTAACAGATGTGATAGCCTTCTATGATGGAATGACTGGCTATGACAGGGAATACTTGCCTGTT
>NW_020454437.1:0-1271 GCF_003342845.1 Nothoprocta perdicaria | reverse complement strand
ATATTCCTTCGTAGAAGGTGATCAGGTTAGTCAAGCAGGATTTCCCCTTGGTGAATCCATGCTGGCTACTCCTGAGCCCCTTCTTCTCCTCCATGTGTCTGGAGAGAGCAGCCAGGATGAGCTGCTCCATCACTTTCCCGGGGATGGAGGTGAGGCTCACCGGCCTGTAGTTACTTTTGTTCAACTTCATCACTGATCTGGATGAAGAGACAAAAAGCACTCACAGCAAGTTTGCTGATGGTACAAAACAGGGAGAAGTGGTTGAAACAACAGAGGTCTGTGCTGCCATTCTGAGAGACCTGCACAGGCTGGAGAGATGGGCAGAGAGGAACCTCATCAAGTTCAACAAAGGAAGGGGCAGGGTATTTCACCTAGGGAGAAATACGCCTGTGAGTGCCAACTGTCTGGAAAACAGCTCTGCATAAAGGGACGTAGGTGTCCTGGTAGACAACAAGCTGACCATGAGCCAGCAATGTGCTCTTTTGACCAAGGAGACTAATGGTATCTTGAAGCGCTTTAGGAAGAGAGTTGTCAGCAAGTTGAGAGATCCTCCAAAACTACTCAATGCCGGTGAGGCTACCTCTGGAATACTGCGTCCAGTTCTTGACTCCACCAGGATAAGAAGGACTTCTTAAGAGTCTACTTCTTATGAGACTACTGGAGTAGGGCTACGAAGATGATGAAGGGACTGGAGCATCCCTCCTATGAGGAAAGTTTGGGAGAGCTGGGCCTGTTCAGCCTGGAGAAGAGAAGACTGAGAGGGAATCTCATCGGTATGCACAGTATCTTAGGGGTGGGTGTCAAGAGGATGGGGCTAGACTCTTTTCAGTGGTGTCCAGTGATGAGAAGCAGGGGGCACAAACCAAAACAGAGGAAACACCATCAGAACACAAGGAAAAGCTGCTTTCCTGTAAGAGTAACAAAGCCCTGGGACAGCTTTCCAGTTGTGGGGTCTCCCATCCTTGAAGACGTGTAAAAGGCACGTGGACATACTCCTGGGGCAACATGTCCTAGTTGACTATGTTTGAGCATAGAGGTTGAACTAGATGATCTCTGGAGGCCCCTTCCAACCTCAACCATTCTGTGATTCTTTGTGTTATTCTGTGTTTGTGTGTGGGTAACTGACCCTCCATCTTCAGTGAGTCCAATGAGAACTTAGACAACAGAATCCCATTTAGGTATCTGTTACACACACATCAGTTTTGGCAAGAGGAATGACACTTCTTGTGAGTTTGCAGAGTGCACAAGAGGGATCTGAATACCATTCCAGC
>NW_020454436.1:2892-4271 GCF_003342845.1 Nothoprocta perdicaria | reverse complement strand
GTCGTGCAGCACAGCCGGGTAGGTCGGGCGCCGGCGGGCACCGCGGCGCCGCCCCGCGCCCGCTGAGCCCGCGCCCTCCCCGCAGCCCGTCAAGCAGGTGACGTGGCACGGCAAGGGCGACTACTTCGCCAGCGTCGTGGCCGACAACAGCAGCCAGCAGGTGCTGGTCCACCAGACGAGCAAGCGCTGGAGCCAGAACCCCTTCCGCAAGAGCAAGGGGCTGGTGCAGTGCGTGCTCTTCCACCCCGTGCGGCCCTACTTCTTCGTGGCCACGCAGCGCTACGTGCGCGTCTACAACCTCCTCAAGCAGGAGCTCACCAAGAAGCTCATGACCAACTGCAAGTGGGTGTCGAGCATGGCCATCCACCCCGGAGGTACGTGGCCCCGGCGGCGCGTGCGGGCAGCTCGGGGGGCGGCTGTGGGGCACCCCGCTCCGCCGGGGCCTGCGCGGGGACCTGGCAGCGCCCAGGACCCTGCCGACATTTGGGGTGAGCCCACCATTTTTGGGTCCCCCTCGCAGGTGACAACGTCATCTGCGGCAGCTATGACAGCAAACTGGCCTGGTTCGACTTGGACCTCTCCACGCGGCCCTACCAGCTGCTGCGGTGGGTCCCCGTGCGGAGCTGTCCCCGTCCCTGTCCCTGTCCCTGTCCCCATGTGGAGCTGTCCTTGTCCCTGCCCCTGTCCCTGTCCTTGTCCCTGTCCCCATCCCTGTCCCCGTTCCTGTCCCCATCCCTGTCCCTGTTCCTGTCCCTGTCCATGTCCCCATGCGGAGCTGGCCCTGGCCCTGTCCCTGTCCATGTTCCCATGTGGAGCTGGCCCTGGCCCTGGCCCTGTCCATGTCCCCATGTGGAGCTGTCCTTGTCCCTGTCCCCGTCCCTGTCCCTTCCCTGTCCCCATCCCTGTCCCCGTTCCTGTCCCTGTCCATGTCCCTGTGCGGAGCTGTCCCCATCCCCGTCCCTGTCCCCGTCCATGTCCCCATGCGGAACTGTCCCCATCCCTGTTCCCTTCCCTGTCCCTGTTCCTGTCCCTGTCCATGTCCCCGTGCAGAGCTGTCCCTGTCCCTGTCCTTGTCCCTGTCCCCATCCCTGCCCCTGTCCCTGTCCCCGTCCCTGTCCCCGTCCATGTCCCCGTGCAGAACTGTCCCCGTCCCTGTCCCCATCCCTGTCCCTCTTCCTGTCCCTGTCCATGTCCCCATGCGGAGCTGGCCCTGGCCCTGGCCCTGGCCCTGTCCATGTCCCCGTGCAGAACTGTCCCTGTCCCTGTCCCTGTCCCTGTCCCTGTTCCTGTCCCTGTCCCTGTCCATGTTCCCATGTGGAGCTGGCCCTGGCCCTAGCCCTGTCCATGTCCCCGTCCCTGTCCTCGTCCCTGTCCCTGTC
>NW_020454436.1:0-1420 GCF_003342845.1 Nothoprocta perdicaria | reverse complement strand
GGGGACACCGGGGGACACGGGGGGACACCGGGGACACCGGGGGACACCGGGGGACACGGGGGGACACCGGGGGACACCGGCGGCACCTGCCTCCCAGGCACCTGCAGCACTTGGTGTGACCCGCTGCTGGCAGCAACTCCCTCCCGCCTTGTTCACTCTGAGCCCTACTGACAGCGCAGGGCTGCGGGTGGCTGCGCAAGCCCGAACGCCGGGCTGAGCCCCTCCGGCCTCCCCCGCGGGCCGCAGCCCCCGCTCGGGCTCCTGGCCAAGGGCCGGGGGCTGCAAAAGCATCAGAGCCGGGAAGGGGAAAGGGAGACCAGGAGCCGAGCGGAGGCCGAGTCCCCAGCGAGGCTCCCAACGCTCAAGGAGGCTGCAGGGGCAGAAAGGGAGAATTCCGCTGTGGGAATTGGGGGAGACGGCCAAGAAGGACCCCCCCCCCACCGGGCGCAGCCTCCGGGGCTCCGGAGCAGGACGAGGCCCCGGGGAGGCTCGGAGGACGAGGCGGCAGCGTGGAGCAGCGAGGAGCTTTATTGAAAAATAGTCTCTGTACAAGTCCCTGGGGACCAGGGGGGGGACACGGCGGGCACCTCACAGGACGCGGACCAGGCGACCCAGGGTCTCCACCGCCTTGACGCGCACGGCGCCCTCCGGGTCCTTCAGCAGCAGCTTGAGGGCTGCAAGGAGAGGAGCGGCGCTGCGGCCTCCGGGGCGCAACCGCGGAGGCCGCGGCGCCGCGAAAAACGCAATAATAATTCAATTCACAAAAAAATAACGTTTTCCCGCGAGCCCCGGCCTCCGCGGCCTCAACCCGGGCCCCCTCTCGCTGCTGCAGCCAACGGAAAGCGCGTTTTTCGCCTTTTTTAGCCTTTTTTCCGAGCGCGCTTGGCGCGGCCCGCGAGTTTCCGGGCATGACTCTACGCGATGAGGTCACCGGTGACAGGGGGGAAAAAATGCCTGAAATCCAGGAAAATGACTTCACTCGGCTCCCAAATGCCACCGGCTGCAGCGCGGTTGTTTATTAGCCCTGCCCTAACGAGCCCTCGTTAACGGGGAGCGCGGTAGCGCCCGGGGCCCCCCCGCTTGCGCTTAAAGCTGCTGCACCGCTGCCGGGGACCCCCCTGCATCCTCAGGAGAGGCTACGGGGAACCCCGGGCACCCCCAAACTCCCACTGTGGGAGCACTGGGCACCCCCAAACTCCCATTGTGGGAGCCACAGGCACCCCCAAATTCCCATTGTGGGAACACTGGGCACCCCCAAACTCCCACTGTGGGAGCACTGGGCACCCCCAAATTCCCATTGTGGGAGCACTGGGTACCCCCAAACTCCCATTGTGGGAGCCACGGGCACCCCCAAATTCCCATTGTGGGATCACTGGGTACCCCCAAACTCCCTTTGTGGGAGCCACAGGCACCCCCAAAC
>NW_020454435.1:3392-4738 GCF_003342845.1 Nothoprocta perdicaria | reverse complement strand
GTAGAAAAAGGTAGCTTGGCATAAGTGAGGCCTAGCTTAGCATGAGTAGCTGAATTTAGGATTTCCCAGAGAAAAGAAGCAAGCGTCAGGAAGAATACCAGCTGCAGAGTCTGGWACGGAGGAGGAACCAGAATCAGGCGTATGCCTAGGAATGCAAGGACAACTGGTCGTGCAGGATGCCTGTTATCAGTAGAGTCAAAAGCGCAAATGTATCTATGCCAAATTATGGGAGGAACTGTGCATTGTACAGAATGAACTCAAAGAGCTATGATTACAATAAATAGCTTTGGCATTAGCAGCATTCCTATTGGATGCGTATGCTTTGTCCAAAGCTTCTCCGGGTGCCGCAACAGTGGTACTTCCACGTTTAGCCTTGCTCTTACTCCCAATGTTTACCCTCAGTTCTACTACTGCATTTACCCTTGCTCCTACTGCTAATGTTTACGCTCAGTGGTACTTCCGCGTTTACCCTCACTGGTACATCCATGTTTACCCTCGCATTTACCCTCGCTCCTGTTATAAATTGACAAATTCTCCGAACCAATTAATTTATCATTATGCTTTTATTGTAAACAGCAAGCAAGCAGCTCTGGGTGGCCGGGGAGTCTCCGCTCCACCCACGGCGCGCGCTGTAGTACGAGAGGGAGCTTCTTTTATACACTGGCGCCCAGAAGTCGCCTCCCACTTTTGGTTCTTATCTCTAGTATGTTGAAATACTTCTGCACATGCTCTCTCCTTGTTGGTAGGGGTCCCTGAGGCCTCCTGGTGGTCTTTGATGAAGGCCGCTCCTCTTCCTCCGGACTCTGCGCATGCTTCGATTTCCTGCGGTTTTGGCCTTATGCTGATACTGTGTTCTTGTGGTATCTTGTACTAACGGCTTACGACACTTGTGATAAGCCTGTTCTTTTACAGCTTGTTCCGCAAATTACAACTTGTTTATCACATTTCCCAGTGAAATCTGCAATTCTTGTCTGGGTGAATGTACCGCAGTTCTGTAAGCCCCCAAGAAAGCTTGGGATGAGAATTTAGGGAGCAACGCAGGTTCACCGTCTGCCTTCAAACCTGCCAATGGGCTGCCAACGGGGCCAGAAGGGGAAGAATCCTCTCAAGTCCCCTACACCGGGGAGGGAGTTGCCCCCCTGGCTTCAAACACAGCGGTTCTGTGCCCGAAACACTGCCTGTGAGGGCTTGTAGCACAAATACCTCCTTATCTGCAATGAACCTGGCTGTGGGAGCCTTGCCGGTGGCCAGCGGGGACGCAGCGCGGTAGCCTAGGGCATGGAAAGGACCCGGCTCTGCAGTGGCTCCCAGCTCTGTGGGTCCTCTCCATGGGAGAGGAGGTGCTT
>NW_020454435.1:0-1082 GCF_003342845.1 Nothoprocta perdicaria | reverse complement strand
CTTCAGCTGGCATTTTTTAAAGGGATGATAGGAAGAACAGGACCTCTGTCCTTTTCAGATCTCTCTCTTGCATGCACGTCCGRCTTCCCTCATTTTCTCTGCAAACTTCCATCTCAGTTTGAGTTGAATCATTTTTTTTAAGTGTTTCTGAAGTCACTGAGGTGAGAGGCTTAAATACAATGGTAWTTTGATGCTTAGATCCATGGTACCTCTGGTATTTGTGGGGATGTGTGAAATAGAAGGATCATGTTGTYTCTCAGAACCTGATTTGCTTGCTGACCTAAAAAGACCATCTCTGAACTTGTAAACTGAGTGTCTTCGATACGAAAGGAGAGGTTAACTCTGTATTGAAAAGTGACCATGACAGTAGTATCTGTCAGAACAAAGCAAGCAGTGTTACCAAATCACCTTTCTCKGCCAGCATTTTGCATTGCCAATCTGCTTTACAGAGGTAAGCCGTTATTCCAGAAGATTAGAGCCACAGATGACTTTGAAGATATATTGCCAAAGYTATGCATGAGAGAAGGCAGCAAGAGAGCAAAATTCATGTTTTAATTCTTTATTACACTCACTTTCCTTTGGAGGAAATGTCGACTTTTGGGTATCTTGTAAACAGTGAGAGAAGGATTKTCAAGTGTAGGCTTTGGTTTCCCGGAACTGGTTTCCAGTTCCTGAAGCTTTTACTCAAGTGTGAGTTCTTGAGTTTTCACCTCCTTTCTAAGCAGGAACAACCRCATGGATGTAATCTGACATTTTTTCTTTTGTAGCTGCTTAGCTCAGTCTGAAGGGCAAAATCTGATTCCTGAACAATATAGATGAAAAGGAACTTTTTAACTAGAGCATCCTTAATGGTAGTAGTTTGGTTGGACCGCCAAAACTCGATGCCAAAGTCCATGTGCTGTAGATCCAATTCCTCCTGTCCTACTCACTTCAGTTCCCTCGAAAGACTGGGTCTGCCTTGCACCACACCTTGAGGAAAGACAAAGGAAGGAACTGGAACTCCAGGTCTCTGCTTTGCATCCTCAAGTAAGACTGCAGCTCTGCCAGCCAGAAAATGCTACCGCAGGGCAGGTTGTAACTCT
>NW_020454434.1:2807-5703 GCF_003342845.1 Nothoprocta perdicaria | reverse complement strand
AAGAGCAGCGGCACGGCCGTCTGCGGGGGCAGCTGCAGCCGGACGCCGGGGCCCCTCTGCCCCATAGCGCCCGGGGCTGCTCCCTGCACCCGGACACCGGGGCCCCTCTGCCCCATAGCGCCCTGTGACACTGACTGCAGCTGCACCCGGACGCCGGGGCCCCTTCCTGCCCCATAGCGCCCGGGGCTGCTCCTTGCAGCTGCACCCGGACGCCGGGGCCCCTCTGCCCCATAGCGCCCTGCGACACTGACTGCAGCTGCAGCCGGACGCCGGGGCCCCTCTGCCCCATAGCGCCCTGCGACACTGACTGCAGCTGCAGCCGGACACCGGGGCCCCTCCGCCCCATAGCGCCCGGGGCTGCTCCCTGCAGCCGGACGCCGGGGCCCCTTCCTGCCCCATAGCGCCCTGTGACACTGACTGCAGCTGTAGCCGGACGCCGGGGCCCCGCCGCCCCATAGCGCCGCAGGCTGCTCCCTGCACCCGGACACCGGGGCCCCTTCCTGCCCCATAGCGCCCTGCGACACTGACTGCAGCTGCACCCGGACGCCGGGGCCCCTCTGCCCCACAGCGCCCTGGGATGCTCCCTGCACCCGGACACCGGGGCCCCTTCCTGCCCCATAGCGCCCTGCGACACTGACTGCAGCTGCAGCCGGACGCCGGGGCCCCGCCGCCCCACAGCGCCGCGGGCTGCTCCCTGCACCCGGACGCCGGGGCCCCTTCCTGCCCCATAGCGCCCGGGGCTGCTCCCTGCACCCGGACGCCGGGGCCCCGCCGCCCCATAGCGCCGCGGGCTGCTCCCTGCAGCTGCAGCCGGACGCCGGGGCCCCTCCGCCCCACAGCGCCCCGGCTGCTCCCTGCAGCTGCAGCCGGACGCCGGGGCCCCTTCCTGCCCCATAGCGCCCCGGGCTGCTCCCTGCACCCGGACACCGGGGCCCCTTCCTGCCCCACAGCGCCCTGTGACACTGACTGCAGCTGCACCCGGACGCCGGGGCCCCTCTGCNTGACTGCAGCTGCACCCGGACGCCGGGGCCCCTCTGCCCCATAGCGCCCGGGGCTGCTCCCTGCACCCGGACACCGGGGCCCCTCCGCCCCATAGCGCCCTGGGCTGCTCCCTGCAGCCGGACGCCGGGGCCCCTCTGCCCCATAGCGCCCCGGGCTGCTCCCTGCACCCGGACACCAGGGCCCCTCCGCCCCATAGCGCCCTGTGACACTGACTGCAGCTGCACCCGGACGCCGGGGCCCCGCCGCCCCATAGCGCCCCGGCTGCTCCCTGCAGCTGCAGCCGGACGCCGGGGCCCCGCCGCCCCATAGCGCCCGGGGCTGCTCCCTGCACCCGGACGCCGGGGCCCCGCCGCCCCACAGCGCCCCGGGCTGCTCCCTGCACCCGGACACCGGGGCCCCTTCCTGCCCCATAGCGCCCTGGGATGCTCCCTGCAGCTGCACCCGGACACCGGGGCCCCTCCGCCCCACAGCGCCCTGTGACACTGACTGCAGCTGCAGCCGGACGCCGGGGCCCCTCCGCCCCATAGCGCCCTGGGATGCTCCCTGCACCCGGACACCGGGGCCCCTCTGCCCCATAGAGCCCCGGGCTGCTCCCTGCACCCGGACACCGGGGCCCCTCTGCCCCATAGCGCCCTGTGACACTGACTGCAGCTGCAGCCGGACGCCGGGGCCCCTCTGCCCCATAGAGCCCTGGGATGCTCCCTGCACCCGGACACCGGGGCCCCTTCCTGCCCCATAGCGCCCCGGGCTGCTCCCTGCACCCGGACACCGGGGCCCCTTCCTGCCCCATAGCGCCCTGGGCTGCTCCCTGCAGCTGCAGCCGGACGCCGGGGCCCCTCTGCCCCATAGAGCCCTGTGACACTGACTGCAGCTGCACCCGGACGCCGGGGCCCCTCTGCCCCATAGAGCCCTGTGACACTGACTGCAGCTGCACCCGGACGCCGGGGCCCCTTCCTGCCCCATAGCGCCCTGGGCTGCTCACTGCACCCGGACACCGGGGCCCCTCCGCCCCATAGCGCCCCGGCTGCTCCCTGCGCCCTGCGACACTGACTGCAGCTGCACCCGGACGCCGGGGCCCCGCCGCCCCATAGCGCCCGGGGCTGCTCCCTGCAGCCGGACGCCGGGGCCCCTCCGCCCCATAGCGCCCGGGGCTGCTCCCTGCAGCCGGACGCCGGGGCCCCTCCGCCCCATAGCGCCCCGGGCTGCTCCCTGCAGCTGCAGCCGGACGCCGGGGCCCCTCCGCCCCACAGCGCCCCGGGCTGCTCCCTGCACCTGGACGCCGGGGCCCCTTCCTGCCCCATAGCGCCCTGGGCTGCTCCCTGCACCCGGACGCCGGGGCCCCGCCGCCCCATAGCGCCCTGCGACACTGACTGCAGCTGCAGCCGGACGCCGGGGCCCCTCTGCCCCATAGCGCCACGGGCTGCTCCCTGCAGCCGGACACCGGGGCCCCTTCCTGCCCCATAGCGCCCTGTGACACTGACTGCAGCTGCACCCGGACGCCGGGGCCCCTCTGCCCCATAGAGCCCTGGGCTGCTCCCTGCACCCGGACGCCAGGGCCCCTCTGCCCCATAGCGCCCTGGGATGCTCCCTGCAGCTGCACCCGGACACCGGGGCCCCTTCCCGCCCCATAGTGCCCCGGGCTGCTCCCTGCAGCCGGACGCCGGGGCCCCTTCCCGCCCCATAGCGCCCTGGGCTGCTCCCTGCACCCGGACACCGGGGCCCCTCCGCCCCATAGCGCCCCAGCTGCTCCCTGCACCCGGACACCGGGGCCCCTCTGCCCCATAGCGCCCCGGGCTGCTCCCTGCACCCGGACGCCGGGGCCCCTCTGCCCCATAGCGCCGCGGGCTGCTCCCTGCACCCGGACGCCGGGGCCCCTCCGCCCCATAGCGCCCTG
>NW_020454434.1:0-1088 GCF_003342845.1 Nothoprocta perdicaria | reverse complement strand
AGCTGCACCCCAACATGCGCCCCAGCTGCACCCCAGCTGCACCCAACCTGCACCCTGACCTGCACCCAGGCTTCACCCTGTGCTGCACCCTGAGCTGCACCCCCAAGTTACACCCCAAGTTGCACCCACAGCTGTATCCCAGCTGCACCCTGTGCTGCACCCTGAGCTGCACCCCAAGTTGCACCCTGAGTTGCATTCCAAGCTGCACCCTGTGTTGCAYCCTGWGYTGCATCCTGAGCTGCACCCCAAGCTGCACCCTGTGCTGCACCCTAAGCTGCAGCCCGAGATGCACCCCATGCTGCACCCAGACATGCACTGCATGCTGCACCCCGAGCTGCACCCCAGCTGCACCCCAACATGCGCCCCGAGCTGCACCCAGAGCTGCACCCTGAGCTGCACCCTGAGCTGCACCCAGAGCTGCACCCCAACGTGCGCCCCGGCTGCACCCCAGCTGCACCCCAACGTGCGCCCCGGCTGCACCCCAGCTGCGCCCAGAGCTGCACCCAGAGCTGCACCCTGTGCTGCATCCTGAGCTGCACCCCAAGTTGCACCCTGAGTTGCAGCCCGAGATGCATCCAATGCTGCACCCAGACATGCACTGCATGCTGCACCCCGAGCTGCACCCTGTGCTGCAGCCCAAGCTGCAGCCCGAGATGCATCCCATGCTGCACCCAGACATGCACTGCATGCTGCACCCCGAGCTGCACCCTGAGTTGCACGCCAAACTACACCCTGTGTTGCACCCCAAGCTGCACCCGGAGCTGCACCCAACCTGCACCCCGAGCTGCACCCCATGCTGCACCTGAGCTGCATCCTGAGCTGCACCATGAGCTGCACCCTGTGTTGCACCCCAAGCTGCACCCGGAGCTGCACCCCGTTCTGAACCCCGAGCTGCACCCCAAGCTGCACCCAGCACCCATGCACCCATGCAGCCCCCACCCATGCACCCCGGCTGTGCCCCACGCTGCACCCAGGCCCCCATGCAGCCCCCCTGCACCCCACAGTGCCCCACAGCCATGCACACAATGCAGCCCCCCACCCATGCTGTGCCCCACGCTGCAGCCACGGCATGCACCCCATGCACCCAG
>NW_020454433.1:3501-4507 GCF_003342845.1 Nothoprocta perdicaria | reverse complement strand
CATGCCCATTCTCATCCCCATCCCCATCCTCATCCCCCTCCCCGTCCCCATCCTTGTCCCCGTCCCCATCCTCATCCGTATCCCCATCCCGATCCTCATCCCTATCCTCATCGCCAGCCCCAGCCTCATCCTCATCCTCGTCCCCATCCTCATCCCCATCCTCATCACCATTGCCATCGTCATCCCCATTCCCATCCCGATCCCACTCCTGCTCCTACCTACCTGCCCCACTCAGCTCCCTTCCCAGCCCCATGCCCAGACAGGTTCCCAGCTCCATTCCCAATCCTATTCCCAGCCTGGTCCCAGGCTCCGTTCCCAGCCCCATGCCTAGCCTGGTTCCGGGTTCTTTTCTGAGCCCCATGTCCAGATGGGTTTCCAGCTCCATTCCCAGTCCTATTCCCAGCTGGCTTCCCAGCTCCYGTCCCCTTTGGGTTCCCAGCTCCATTCCCAACCAGGTTCCCAGCTGCATGCTCAGCCCTATTCCCAGCTCCAGTCCCCATTGGGCTCCCAGCCCAGCTCTGTTCCCAGTCCTATTCCCATCCGGGTTCCAAGTTCCAGTCCCTATTGGGTTCCCAGCTCCATTCCCAGCCCTATTCCCAGCTGGGTTCCCAGCTCCCATCCCCTTTGGGTTCCCATTTCCATTCCCAACCCTAGTCCCAGTTGGTTCCTAACTCCCAAATTTGCTTCCACCCTCTACCCCCACCTTCCCTTCCAAGGTTGATTCCCAGCTCTAGTCCCTACTCCAAGGCCCTGTGGGTTTCCCAGTGGGATTCCCATTGCTTYCCAGCTCCCTGTCCAGGTCCCCTTTGCTTCCCCATCCTAATCCCCCTTTAAATCCCAGCTTTATTCCCAGCTGGGGCCCAGCTCTACCCCAGGGTTGGGTCCAAGCTCTGTAGGGACACAGGGGGAAAGAGGCGCGGGACATTCCCGAGCTGCCCTCAGTAGGTTCCAGAGTGAACAGCGGCCGCTCTCCCGCAGCGCGGCGCCGCGTGGGTCCCTACGTGGC
>NW_020454433.1:0-1566 GCF_003342845.1 Nothoprocta perdicaria | reverse complement strand
GGCGCCTTCGCCGGCGCCTCGGCGGCGCCCGGCGCGCGCTTCACTGCGTGGGAGCAAGGAGGGGAATGGCGGGAGCGCCCCGAGGGCCGCGGCGCGGAGGCCGCGCGGCCTCCCTCACCCTTGGTCTCGCAGATCATGACGTTGCTGTAGTCGCTCGCGCCGCCCTCGTTGTAGCACTGCATCTTGATGTCGTACGAGGTCTCGGGCTGCAGGCGGCTGATGAGGTGCCACTGCTTGGTGCCTGCCGGGGACGGATAAAGCGGCGGGAATTCCGAGACACGGATCCCCCGGGGGGGAAAGCACCTGGGAACACCCCTATAGTGGGGGGTTTGGGGGGAATGGAGGCGCCCCAGGGCTCCCTGTGGCGCTCGGGAGGTTTAAGCCGGACCTAAGCGCGCTCTTTTCCCCCCTTTCCCGCCCGGCTTTCTCCCCCACCCCCAAGCATTCCTGCGCCTAATGACTGCAGCAGGTTTTAGGTTTCCGCTCGCAAGCGCCGGCGGCGGGGAGGGGGACGCGGCCGGGCTCGGAGCCGGAGCCGAGCGCGGCGAGGCCGGCACACCAATCAAGCCGGAGGGGAATTATAAACAGGCGAGCTCCRGCGGGTGCCCGAGGGGAAGCCGGGCTCTTTGCAGGCGCTCCAGGGCGCACGGAGCCACCTCCTTCCAAGGCAAGCTTCCAAAAAAGAAAGGCTCGCTCCTCTCCCAAGCCGGGTGGGGAAAAATAACTCACGTCAGCGGCCCGGGGTGAGCTCAGCGGGCGAGGAGGAGGAGGGCTTTGAAAGGCTGTTTTTGAGGAGTGTTTTCCACCCCTGCACCGGCGCAGACATGAGCTAAGAGGCGCTTCCAGGAAAGGCGCTGAGCTCATGGGCGCAGGGGCCGAGCGCGGCGCGTTCCCGGCGCGGAGCTCCCTGCTCCCGGGAGCGGCCGGGTGTCCAGC
This sequence comes from Nothoprocta perdicaria, assembly GCF_003342845.1. Classification (NCBI taxonomy): domain Eukaryota; kingdom Metazoa; phylum Chordata; class Aves; order Tinamiformes; family Tinamidae; genus Nothoprocta; species Nothoprocta perdicaria. The sequence continues at coordinate 630 of NW_020454433.1, read as the reverse complement.
GGGCTCCAAAGGAGCCAAGCCCGGCCTAAACCCCCTTTAGAGCTGGTTTCTTTTGGTGCAGAACCACGGGAGCGTTGAGGTTGGAAGGGATCTCTATGGATCACCCAGTCCCACCGTCCCGCTCCACCCAGCGCGAGCGGCATCCCGGCGGGGGTTGGAGGGCCTCCCTTTGGAAAAGGAGGCTCCGCAGCCTCCCGGTGCCGGGCCTCAGCCCCTCGGGTACCTTCCACGACGTCCCGCTTGTAGTCGCCGTCGTTGTCGCTGTCCGTGGGCCGGTAGTAGACGTAGAAGCCTTGGATGGGGGTGTTGTTGTTGCGGGCGGTCACATACTGCGAGGCCAGCGAGGGGGAGGCCGTTAGGGAGGCCCCTGGCACCAAGGAGGCCCCGGGCCTCCTAAAATCGGAGGATTTCCCTCCCTGGAAGCCGGGCGAGCCAAGGAAACGCAGCCCAAAGCGGCACTCGCAACCCGAAGCGCGGGGACGCTTCCCAAACGGGGAGTTTTCCCAGCTCCAAACGGGGTCTTTTCCAGCAAGACCCACCCCCCCAAAAAAAAAGGGGGGCGCTTACGGTCCACTTGAGCATGATCTGCGTGTCGCTGACGGCCTCGGTGTAGGCGATGTGGGGCCCGGC
>NW_020454432.1:0-4158 GCF_003342845.1 Nothoprocta perdicaria | reverse complement strand
CCCCAGTGATGAAACTGGGGTGTCAGGGAGGAGAGGGCAGCTGGGGGGGCCCAGGGGACACTGGGGACCCCAGTGATGAAATTGGGGTGTCAGGGAGGAGAGGGCAGCTGGGGGGGGCCAGGGGACACTGGGGACCCCAGTGATGAAACTGGGGTGTCAGGGAGGAGAGGGCAGCTGGGGGGGGGCCCAGGGGACACTGGGGACCCCAGTGATGAAACTGGGGTGTCCCCGTACCCCAAGTTGGTTCCTTGAGGACTTGGCGGGGGGGGGGAACCAGCCCCCCCCCCCCCATATCCCACTCACCCGAGACCTTCTGCTTCTTGCCGGGGGGGTCGGGCAGGGCCCCCCCCGGGGCGGGGGGGCCGCCGGGGCCCTTGCGCCCCCCCTTCTTGGGGGAGCAGTCGGGGGGCAGGGCCACCCCGCTGTCCTCGTAGGCCTTGCGCTTGGCCGTCGCCTTGAGCTGCGCCCTGCGCGGGGGGGACGCGGTGACACCGGGGGGGCCCGGGGGGCCGGGGGGGTCCCCGCAGCCCCCCCTTACACCGTGCGGTCCTTGATGAGGGCGCTGATGCGCTGCAGGTCCTCGCAGAAGCGCTGCACCGCCGCGCCCAGCAGCTCCAGCTCCGTCTCCGTCCACTTGGCCCTGGGGGGCGGCCGGGGGTCCCCGCGGGGGTCCTGGGGGTCCCCCTGCCCCACGGGGTCCCCACTGCCCCACGGGGGGCCCTGGGGGTCCCCACTGCCCCACGGGGTCCCCACTGCCCCATGGGGGTCCTGGGGGTCCCCACTGCCCCGCGGGGTCCCCACTGCCCCATGGGGGTCCTGGGGGTCCCACTGCCCCACAGGGTCCCCACTGCCCCATGGGGGGTCCTGGGGGTCCCCACTGCCCCGCGGGGTCCCCACTGCCCCATGGGGGTCCTGGGGGTCCCCACTGCCCCACGGGGTCCCCACTGCCCCATGGGGGTCCTGGGGGTCCCCACTGCCCCACAGGGTCCCCACTGCCCCATGGGGGGCTCTACGGGGTCCCCACTGCCCCATGGGGTCCTGGGGGTCCCCACTGCCCCACAGGGTCCCCACTGCCCCATGGGGGGCTCTACGGGGTCCCCACTGCCCCACGGGGTCCCCAACAAGGCCCTGGTGGCCCTAAAGCCACCCGGGTTGACCTCGTGGCCCCGGGGTCCCCTCATGCCCCTAGTCCTGCCCCACAGCGTCCCCTGGGGTGCCCTCCTGCCCCATGGACCTCCACAGTGGGGACACCCGGGCCCAGGGGTGGGACCCCACAGGGACCCGCCCAGCCCCATAGCGACCCCATAACTGTAAAGGGGAGACCCATGGGCCCCATAGGGACCCTCATAGAGGTTCTCCACGAACCCCATGGAGATGTCACAGCCCCCATGGGGACAACCCTGACCCCATGGGGACCCCACAGGGACCTCTGGGACCCCACAGGGACCCGCCCAGCCCCACGGCGACCCCATAACTGTATGGGGAACCCAACAGGCCCCATAGAGACCCTCATAGAGGTTCTCCACGAACCCCATGGAGATGTCACAGCCCCCATGGGGACAACATTGACCCTACGGGGACCCCACGGGGACCTCCAGGACCCCATAGGGACCCACCCAGCCCCATGGCGACCCCATAGGTGTATGGGGAACCCTACAGGCCCCATAGGGACCCTCATAGAGGTTCTCCACGAACCCCATGGAGATGTCACAGCCCCCATGGGGACAACATTGACCCCATGGGGACCCCACGGGGACCTCCAGGACCCCATAGGGACCCGCCCAGCCCCATGGCGACCCCATAACTGTAAAGGGGAGACCCATGGGGCCCATAGGGACCCTCATAGACGTTCTCCACGAACCCCACGGAGATGTCACAGCCCCACGGGGATGACATTGACCCCACGGGGACCCGCCCAGCCCCACGGCGCCCCACGGCGCCCCACGGCGCCCCACTCACCCGGCCGGCGAGGAGTCGGCCACGGGGTGCAGCTGCATCGTCAGCTCCCCCAGCTTGGAGAAGGCGGCGCCGGCGGCCGAGAAGATCTCGCCCACCTGGGGGGAGCGGCGCGTGGCGGCACCAGCACCGGCACCGGCACCGGAACCGCCCCCCGCCCCCGCACGCGGTCCCCCCCCCACCTTGGTGGAAGCTGACGTCATAGCTCCCCCCCCCGGCCCCTCCGGCCGCCGCCGCCGCCGCTCGGGCCCCGGCTCCTCTATGGTGGCGGCGCGGGCCGGCGAACCCGGCGGGGAGGCTCCGCGCCGGACACCGCCCGCGTCTCTATGGTGCGGCACGCCCCGCCCACTTCCGCCGCAAGCCCCGCCCGCCCGCGCGTCTACGGTGCGGCACGCCCCGCCTCCTTCCTACCCAAGCCCCGCCTCCTCCGCGTCTCTATGGTGCGGCCCGCCCCGCTCCGGAGCCGGGCCCCGCCCTCTCCGCCCGCCAAGCCCCGCCCACCGCGTCTCTATGGTGCGGCCCGCCCCGCTCCGGAGCCGGGCCCCGCCCTCTCCGCCCGCCAAGCCCCGCCCACCGCGTCTCTATGGTGCGGCCCGCCCCGCTCCGGAGCCGGGCCCCGCCCTCTCCGCCCGCCAAGCCCCGCCCACCGCGTCTCTATGGTGCGGCCCGCCCCGCTCCGGAGCCGGGCCCCGCCCTCTCCGCCCGCCAAGCCCCGCCCACCGCGTCTCTATGGTGCGGCCCGCCCCGCTCCGGAGCCGGGCCCCGCCCCCTCCGCCCGCCAAGCCCCGCCCACCCGCGCCTCTATGGTCGGCGGGCACTTCCGGGCTGCGCTCTATGGTCCCGGCTCCGCCCCGGGCGGTAGATTTTGAACTCGCTTGGAGGCCTTGCCCCCCCAATAAATTAATAAATGAGCAAACAAATAGATAAATAAACAGATAAATAAATAAGAAAATTGATAAAGAGAGGGGAAAATAGAGGGGAAGAAATAAAATAGGGGAAAAATAAAACAGGGGAAGGAGAAAAAATAAAATAGGGGAAAAATAGAAACAACCCCCCAAAATGATCCCCCCCCCCCAAGAAATACAGCCCGAGGGCGCCGTGTCCCAACGCGCTTTATTGGAGACTGGTCCATAAAGGGGGGGGGGGGGGCAGCTCCTGTGCCCCCCGCCCCCTCCCCAAAAAATCCCAATAAAACAATCGCAAGACGAGGGGAAAAACAGGAATGTGGGTGGAAACCGCGCACGTGTGGGGGGGAAGGGGGATTCGGGGGTCACGAGGGACCCCGGGGCGGGCCCGGGGGGGTTAGATAAGGAGGAACAGGCGGCGGCGGGTGTTGCGCCTAGCGCACCATGTACTCCTTGCGCTTGTTCAGGCGGACCTGGCAGAAGGAGAAGCCGCCGAGCAGCACGTAGAGGCCGGCGGCGATGAAGCAGTTGTAGCTGACCTGCTCGTACAGGCGGTAGATCCGCTCCGGGCCGCTGCGGGGGACAACAACAGTCGCACCGCGAGGCGCCTGCCGGGGGACACCCGCCGGGCTGTTGTCCGGGTGAATGAGGACGCGGGGGCTCTCCGGCTGTACCGGCAATGGGGGTTGATGGTCCCCTGTCACCCCGAAATGGGGGTTGGCCCTGGACCTTAAAGTTGGGGCGCCAGCCTGGCCCCCCTCCCCAAAAACGGGGGGCTGACCCTGTCCTCGTCACCTGTTTCACCCCCCAAAAATGGGGCTCGATCCTGTGCCCCAAAACGGGGACTTGACCCTCTCCCCGAACCTGTCCCCCCACAATGGGGGGGGTTGATCGCCTGTCACCCCTCAAAACGGGGTTCGACCCCGTCCCCCAAAGCAGGGGCTCATCCCTGCCCTCCAAAACAGGGAACCCCACGAAGAACAGAAAACCTCCCCCAGAAAAGGCGGAAAATGGGGGTCAATCACCCCAAAAAAACCAGAAAAACAACGAATTTTACCCAGAACCAGAACAGCAGCTTTTCCAGCCCCAAAAGGAGGTGCCCCCCCCCCAAAATCAACGGGTGTCCCCCCCCCCGCTCACTCCTTGAAGTCCTCGTCGGTGAAGGGCACGTCCTCGATGAGCACGGCCGAGTGCACGTTGAAGAAGATGCCCAGAAGGACCTGCCGCCGTTTTGGGGAGGAAAAGGGGGAAACGGCGAGCGCCGGCTGTGCCGCCCGCCCGCTGCCGGCCGGAGCCG
>NW_020454431.1:3130-4509 GCF_003342845.1 Nothoprocta perdicaria | reverse complement strand
TGCGGGGACATGGGGACACCAAGGAGACATGGGGACACCAAGGAGACATGGGGACACCGTGGGGACATGGGGACACCAAGGAGACATGGGGACACCATGGGGACACCATGGGGACATGGGGACACCAAGGGACATGAGGACGCCTTGGGGACATGGGGACACCATGGGGACATGGAGACACACCACCAACGTGGAGGAGGGCGGTGAGACAGGGACATGGGGACACCGTGGGGACAGGGGGACACCAAGGGGACACTGCGGGGACATGGGGACACCAAGAGACACGGGGACATGGGGACACCACGGGGACATGGGGACACCAAGGGGACATGGGGACATGGGGACACCACGGGGACGGCTGGACATGGGGACACCACGGGGACATGGGGACACCGTGGCGGGGAGGACATGCCACCATCGTGGAGGAGGGCGGTGAGCCGGGGACACGGGGACACCGCGGGGGGACAGGGACACCGCAGGGGGGACCCGGGGACATGGGGACAATGCGGGGGGGACACGGGGACTGTGTGGGGGGAGTGGGGACAGCGGGACAACGGGGTGCAGCGAGCCTGACCGGTGTGTCCCCCGTCCCCTTGTCCCTCCATCCTGGTGTCCCCGTGTGCCCCTGTCCCCATGACCCTGTGTCCCCATGTCCCCATGTCCCCGTGTCCCTCCATCCTGGTGTTGCCGTGTGCCCCTGACCCTGTGTCCCCATGTCCCCTTGTCCCCTGTCCCCTGTCCCTTTGTCCCTCTATCCCCCTTTTCCCTTGTTCCTTGTCCCCCTGTCCCTGTGTCCCCATGTCCCTCTGTCCGTGCCCCCTGTCCCTTTGTCCCTTGTTCCTTGTCTGCCTGTCCTCGTGTCCCATGTCCCCTGTCTCCTTGTCCGCCTGTCCCCGTGTCCCCTGTCCCCATGTCCCCTGTCCCTTTGTCCCTCTGTCCCCCTTTGTCCCTCTGTCCTCTTGTCCCCTTGTACCTGTCCCCGTCCCTCCTGTCCCTTTGTCCCTCTGTCCCTGTGTCCCGTGTCCCCCCGTCCCCGTGTCCCCGTGTCCCCGTGTCTCTTGGTGTCCCCCCGTCCCTGTGTCCCCCCGTCCCCGTGTCCCCGTGTCCCCGTGTCCCCGTGCCCGTGGCAGAGCTGGCGGCGCTGGGTGCCGAGGGCGCCGAGGGGGCCCCGCCGGGGTCCCCGGGGTCCCCGTCGCCGCCAGGGACACTCAGTGACCTGCGGTTCCACCAGCTGCACGGGAGCAACGCGGTCATCACCAACGGCGGCCGCACGGCGCTGCGCCACAACTGCCGCTCCGAGTTCAACGACGCCATCGTCATCTCCAACCGGTGCGTGTCACCCCCGGTGTCCCCAACCACCGCCCGGTGTCCCCAACCCC
>NW_020454431.1:0-1294 GCF_003342845.1 Nothoprocta perdicaria | reverse complement strand
CGCAGCGGCGCTGTCCCCGCAGGCGTCACCGCCATCCGGCCCGAGGAGCTCGAGTTCCCCAACACCATGACGGACATCGACTACGACACCTGGATGCTGAGGTGGGCCCTGGGGGGTCCCCAAGGGGTCCCCAGGGTGGCCCCGAGTGTCCCCGTGTCCCCGAGTGTCCCCATGTCCCCCGAGTGTCCCCGAGTGTCCCCATGTCCTCGTGTCCCCAAGTGTCCCTGTGTCCCCCAGTGTCCCCCAGTGTCCCCTGAGTGTCCCCAAGTGTCCCCGTGTCCCCTGAGTGTCCCCGAGTCCCCCAGTGTCCCCATGTCCCCCAGTGTCCCCAAGTGACCCCGAGTATCCCCAAGTGTCCCCATGTCCCCAAGTGTCCCCCATGTGTCCCCATGTCCCCACGTGTCCCCGTGTCCCCAAGTGTCCCCATGTCCCCGTGTCCCCAAGTGTCCCCACGTGTCCCTGTGTCCCCAAGTGTCCCCGTGTCCCCACGTGTCCCCCAAGTGTCCCCATGTCCCCACGTGTCCCCGTGTCCCCACGTGTCCCCGTGTCCCCAAGTGTCCCCCTGTCCCCAAGTGTCCCCGTGTCCCCACGTGTCCCCATGTCCCCAAGTGTCCCCGTGTCCCCAAGTGTCCCCACGTGTCCCCGTGTCCCCACGTGTCCCCATGTCCCCAAGTGTCCCCCAGTGTCCCCATGTCCCCCAGTGTCCCCATGTCCCCCAGTGTCCCCGTGTCCCCACGTGTCCCCGTGTGGCCCGGTGTCCGCGCAGCGGCACGGCCGTCATGCAGGACGGCAACACCACGCGCAACAACTAGAACGGGGTGCAGGGTCCCGCGTGGGGATGATGCGCACGGTGTCCCCCAAGTGTCCCCGTGTCCCCAAGTGTCCCCATGTCCTCGTGTCCCCACGTGTTCCCGTGTCCCCAAGTGTCCCCCAGTGTCCCCGTGTCCCCACGTGTCCCCCTGTCCCCACGTGTCCCCGTGTCCCCAAGTGTCCCTGTGTCCCCCAGTGTCCCCACGTGTCCCCATGTCCCCATGTGTCCCCATGTCCCCGTGTCCCCACGTGTCCCCGTGTGGCCCGGTGTCCCCGCAGCGGCACGGCCATCATGCAGGACGGCAACACGACGCGCAACAACTACGGCTGCGACCTGGACGCGCTGGGCGCGGGCTCGCGCATCGGCATGATGCGCACGGCGGCGGGCGAGCTGCGCTACTTCATCGACGGCGCCGACCAGGGCGTCGCGTGCGCGGGGCTGCCGCCGGGTGAGCGCGCACCCACGGGTGCTCCGCGGGGCGGG
>NW_020454430.1:0-4444 GCF_003342845.1 Nothoprocta perdicaria | reverse complement strand
TCCACCGCTCTGCCCCCATCTATCCAGCGAATAACTCCATCATTGAAGGTGATCAGGTTAGTCAAGCATGATTTCCCCTTGGTGAATCCATGCTGGCTATTCCTGAGCACCTTCTTCTCCACGTGTCTGGAGTCAGCAGCCAGGATGAGCTGTTCCATCACTTTTCCGGGGATGGAGGTGAGGCTCACCGGCCTGTAGTTGCCCGGGTCTTCCTTCTTGACCTTTTTGAAGACCGGAGTGAAACTGACTTTCTTCCAGTCCTCCGACACCTTCCCCATTCTGCAGGACCTTCAGAAGATGATGGCGAGCAGCTCGGCTATGACATCCGCCAGGTCCCGCAATACCCTGGGGTGCATCCCATCAGGGCCCATGGATCTGTGGGTGTCAAGTTTCCTTAGGTGCTCTCTGACCCACTCTTCCTCTACCCAGGGCAAGTCTTCTTCTCTCCAGCTCTCTTCTCTTGTCCCTGGGGCCTGGGATTCATAATAAATAAATAAAGGCATCCAGCAATAAAAAAAAAGGCATTCAGCAGCTCTGCTTTCTTTGTGTTTTTTTGTAACTACTTATATCCATGACAATTAAAAATCAACCTGCCAGTAATTCCCAAGTGTAGAAACACTCTTCATCTCCCAAGGAGGAGCTAAGCTTTGAATGTTGGCATAATACTTGGTGCAGATTTCAAAATAGTGGTAGCACTTCTGCAGTCGTATGGATCGCTACTGTGCAATTCTTCCCTATTTCCGTTACAGACTCAGTCCCAATGGGTGTCCTTTGATGTTGATGTGCCAACAACTTCCTCAGCACTGGTGAATTCATGTCACTCTGTCTGACTGGGCTTATCAACCATCTACCAGAAGTACTTTGCATTTCAGTAATCCAGGCAACCCTCTCTTTTTTTTTGCATTGTAATAAATAATAATAAGATATTAATAATAATAATAAATTTTAAAAAATAAAAAAAAATAAAATATTTCTTTATTTGGTATTTTTTTTACATTAGAGCTATGAAGATGATGGTGGGACTGGAACATCTATCGTATGAGTAAAGACTAAGCGAGCTAGGTCTTTTTAGGCTGGAGGAAAGAAGATTGAGAGGGAATCTTATCAATGTGTACAAATACCAGAGGGAAGAATGTAAAGAGGATGGGGATAAACTCTTCTTGGTGGTGGCCAGAGGCAGGACAATGAATAACAGGTAAAAATTAAAAAGCAGGAATTTCCATCTCCTGGAGCCAAACACTTTCTCAGCTCTACAACTGGACTCCGTGATACTGAATACCACTCCCTGCACCCTGCCGCAGAGCCAATTCCTAACCCAAATGTATGCAGCTTTATGCAAAGGTATACAGGTAGCTCTTTGTGTGTGTGTGTGTGGATGTGGGTGTGTCTTTATGCAAAGGGACACATCTACCTGTGGGTGTCTGTGAGTGATTTTATACAAGGGGACACAGCTACCTGTGTGTGTGTGTGTGTGTCTTTATGCCAAGGGACACAGCTACCTGTGTGTGTGCGTCTTTGTGTGTGTGTCTGTGTTTGTGTGTGTGTCTGTGTGTTTGGGTGTGTGTGATTTCATGACAAGGGACACAGCCACCGGTGTTTGTGTGTGATTTTATGCAAAGAGACACAGCTACCTGTCTGTGAGTGTGATTTTATGCCAAGGGGCACAGTTACTTGCGTGTGTATGTGGTTTTATGCTTAGGGACACAGCTACTTCTGTGTGTGTTTGTGTGGGTCTTTATGCAAAGGGACACAGCTAACTGTGTGTGTGTGTGTGTGTGTGTGTGTGTGTGTGCCTTTATGAAAAAGGGACACAGCTAACTCACTCTGTGTGTGTGATTTTATGCAAAAGGAGACAGCTACCTGTTTGTGTGTGATTTTATGTAAATGAAGACAGAAACCTGTGTTGCTGTGAGACTTTATGCAAAGGGACACAGCTACCTGTGTGTGTGTAGTTTTATGCAAAGGGACACAGCTACCTCTTCTTGTGTTTGTGTGTGTAAGTTTGTGTGTGTAAGTAAGGGACACCGCTACGTGTGTGTGTGTGTGGTTTTCTGCAAAGGGAAAGAGCTATCTCTGTGTGTGTGATTTCATGCAAAGTGAAAGAGCTACTTTTTTTTTTTTGTGTGTGTGTGTGTGTGTGTGTGTGTGTGTGTGTAATTTTATGCCAGGGGACACAGCTACCTTTGTTTGTGTGTGATTTTATGGAAAAACTGTGGAAACCTGTGTGTTTCCGTGAGATTTTATGCAAAGGGACACAGCTATTTTTGTGTTTGTCCCTGTGTGTGATTTTATGCAAGGAGACACAGCTACCTGTGTGTGTGTAATGGAATGCTAAGGGACACAGCTCCCTGTGTGTGTTTCTGAGGTTATGCATAGGGACAGAGCTCCATGTGTGTGTGTGCGTTTGTGTGTGTATGTTTGATTTTATGCCAAGGGGCACAGTTACATGTTTGTGTGTGATTTTATGCAAAGGGACACAGCTACCTGTGTTTGTGTGTGTGTGTGTGTGTCTTTATGCAAAGGGAAAATATACCTGTGTTTGTATGTCTCTGTTTTTATGCAACGGGACACAGCTACCTGTGTGTGTGTGTGATTTTATGCAAAGGGGCACAGCTACCTGCACGTGTGTGTGTGTGTCTTTATGCAAAGGGAAAAGGTACCTGTGTATGTGTGTATGTGTTTCTTTATGCAGATGGACACAGCTACCTGTGTATGTGTGTAATTTTATGCCATGGGACCCAGGTACCTGTTTCTGTATGTGATTTTATGCAAAAGGACACAGCTCCCTGTTGTGTGTGAAGTCATGCAAAAGGACACAGCTACCTGTATGTGTGTGTGTGGTTTTATGCAAAGGGACACAGGTATCTCTGTTTGTGTGATTTCATGAAAAAGGACACAATTTCCTTTGTGTGTGTGATTTTATGCAAAGAGACACAGCAATCTGTGTGTTTGTGTGTGGTTTTATCATAAAGGGCACRGCTACCTGTGTGTGTGAAATTTTATGCAAAGGGACACAGCTACCTGTGGGTTTGTGTGTGTCTTTATGCAAAGGGACACAGCTACCTCTGTGTGTGTGTGTGTGTGTGTGATTTTGTGCAAGGGGACACAGCTACCAGTGTGTGTGTGTGTAATTTTATGCAGAGAGACACAGCTACCCTTTTGTGTTTGATTTAATGCAAAGAGACACAGCTACCACTTTCTGTGTGATTTTTTGTTAAGGAACAAAGCTACCTGTGTGTGTGTGTGTCTTTATGCAAAGGGACACAGGTACCACTGTGTGTGTTTGGTTTCACGTAAAGGGACACAGATACCTGTGTGTTTGTTGGTGATTTTATTTTAAGGGAAACATCTCCCTGTGTGTGTGTATTTTTATGCAAAGGCGCAAAGCTACCTGTGTGTGCAACATTATGCAAAGGGACAGAGCTGCCTGTATGTTTGTTTGATTTTATGCCAAAGGGCACAGTTTCTGGTTTGTGTGTGATTTTTTGCAAAGGGAAACATCTCCCTGTGTCTGTGTGATTTTATGCAATGGGATGCAGCTATCTGTGTTTGTATGTGTGCGCACTTATGCAAAAGGTCACAGCTACCGTGGTGTGTGTGTTATTTTATGCAAAGGGACACAGCAACCTGTGTGTGGGTATGTGTGATTTTATGCAAACGGATTCAGCTACCTGTGTGTATGTGTTATTTTATGCAAAGGGACACAGCTATCAGTGTATATGTGATTTCAGTCAAAGGGACAAAGCTATCTGTTTGTTTGTGTGTGTTTTTATGCAAAGGGACACAGCTACCTGTGTGTGTTTGTGATTTTTATGCAAAAGGACACAGCTACCTGCGTGTGTGAAATTTTATGGAAAGGGACACAGCTACCTGTGTGGATGTGCTATTTTATGCAAAGGGAAAGAGCTATCAGTGTATATGTGATTTTAGTCAAAGGGACAAAGCTATCTGTTTGTTTGTGTGTGATTTTGCGCAAGGGGACACAGCTAGGTTTTTGTGTGTGTTTTAATGCAAAGGGACACAGCTATGTGTATGTTTTTGCTATTTTATACAAAGGTGGATAGCTACATGTTTTTGTGTGATGTTAAGCAAAGGGACACAGCTACCTGTTTGTGTGTGTGTGTCCTTAAACAAAGGGACACTTGTTCCTCTGTGTGTGTTTTTGTGTGTCATGTTATGTGAAGGGACACAGCTACCCGGGTGTGTCTGTGATTTTATGTAAAGGGAAACAGCTACATGTGTGTGTGTGTGTGTGTGTGTGTGTGATTTTAAGCAAAGTATTTAAGCATTTATTCACCAAGGGGAAATCATGCTTGACTAACCTGATCACCTTGTATGATGCAGTAATTTGCTGGATAGATGAGGGCAGAGTAGTGGACGTCGTCTATCTGGACTTGAGCAAGGCTTTTGACACCGTCCCTCACAGCATCCTCCTGGGCAAGCT
>NW_020454429.1:3195-4471 GCF_003342845.1 Nothoprocta perdicaria | reverse complement strand
GGGGGACAGTGGGGACAATGGGGACAATGGGACAATGGGGGGACAGGGGGACAATGGGGACAATGGGGACATTGGGATATACGATGAAGATGAGGATGATGAAGGCAACGGGGCTCATGAAGCCCATGGGGATGATGAGGCCAATGGGGATGGGGCTGCTGATGAAGATGAAGGATGATGAAGAGGAAGAAGTCAACGGGGATGAGGAAGCCCGTGGAGATGGGGCTGCCGCTGGAGATGAAGATGAAGATGATGAAGATGAAGATGAAGAAGCCCATGGGGCTGATGAGGCCCATGGGGCTGATGAGGCCCATGGAGACGTTGAGGCCCACAGGGATGGGGCTGCCGATGGAGATGAAGATGATGAAGATGACGAAGCCCATGGGGATGACGAAGCCCATGGGGATGATGAAGCCCATGGAGATGCTGAAGCCCACGGGGACGGGGCTGCCGATGGAGATGAAGATGATGAAGATGACGAAGGCCATGGGGACGTTGAGGCCCACGGGGACGGGGCTGCTGATGAAGATGATGGATGATGAAGATGAAGATGATGGATGATGAAGATGATGAGGCCCATGGGGACACTGAGGCCCACGGGGATGGGGCTGCTGATGGAGATGAAGATGATGAAGATGACGAAGCCCACGGGGACGTTGAGGCCCACGGGGACGGGGCTGCCGATGAAGATGAAGATGATGAAGATGATGAGGCCCATGGGGACACTGAAGCCCACGGGGATGGGGCTGCTGATGAAGATGAAGATGATGAAGATGATGAGGCCCATGGGGACGTTGAGGCCCATGGGGACACTGAGGCCCACGGGGACGGGGCTGCTGATGAAGATGATGGATGATGAAGATGAAGATGAAGATGATGAAGATGACGAAGCCCATGGGGACACTGAGGCCCACGGGGACGCGGCTGCCGATGAAGATGAAGATGATGAAGATGATGAAGATGATGAAGATGACGAAGCCCATGGGGACGTTGAGGCCCATGGGGACGTTGAGGCCCATGGGGACACTGAGGCCCACGGGGACGGGGCTGCTGATGAAGATGATGAAGATGAAGATGAAGATGATGAAGATGACGAGGCCCATGGGGACACTGAGGCCCACGGGGACGCGGCTGCCGCCGGCGGCGAGGAGGAGGCCGCGGGCGCGAGGCCGAAGGGCGGCTCGGCTCACCCCGCACTTGCTGAGCGCCAGGTACCACCAGCGCTCGCGCACCGAGCGGAAGCTGCGGCCGCTCGAGCAGCTCAGGTAGCGCACCG
>NW_020454429.1:0-1105 GCF_003342845.1 Nothoprocta perdicaria | reverse complement strand
CCACCTGGCAGCCGGCCCAGGCGTAGGCCGTGCTCAGGTTGATGACCTGGTTGTTCTCCGGGCGGATCACGGCCTCCTTGGCCAGGCAGTCCTATAGGGGCACCTATGGGCTGCGCCTATGGGCGCCTATAGACCTCCCGGGACGCCTATAGACCTGCCACGGGCACCTATAGACCTCCCGGGGCGCCTATAGACCTGCCACGGGGCGCCTATAGACCTCCCGCAGGGCACCTATAGACCTGCCACGGGGCGCCTATAGACCTGCCACGGGCACCTATAGACCTGCCACGGGGCACCTATAGACCTGCCACGGGGCGCCTATAGACCTCCCGGGACGCCTATAGACCTGCCACGGGCACCTATAGACCTGCCACGGGGCACCTATAAACCTCCCGGGGGGGCCTATAGACCTGCCACGGGGCACCTATAGACCTCCCGCGGGGCGCCTATAGACCTCCCGCGGGGCGCCTATAGACCTGCCATGGGGCACCTATAGACCTGCCACGGGGCGCCTATAGACCTGCCATGGGGCACCTATAGACCTCCCGCGGGGCGCCTATAGACCTCCCGGGGGGCCTATAGACCTGCCACGGGCACCTATAGACCTGCTACGGGGCACCTATAGACCTCCCAGGGGGGCCTATAGACCTGCCACAGGGCACCTATAGACCCGCCACGGGGCACCTATAGACCTCCCACAGGGCGCCTATAGAGCTCCCGCTGGGGGCACCTATAGACCTGCCATGGGGCACCTATAGACCTGCTACGGGGCACCTATAGAGCTCCCGCTGGGGGCACCTATAGACCTCCCGGGGGGGCCTATAGACCTGCCACGGGGCACCTATAGACCTCCCGCTGGGGGCCCTAGGGACGTACTGGTGTGGTCCCTATGGAGATACTGGTGTGGACCCTATGGAGGAACCAGTGTGGTCCCTATGGAGGAACCAGTGTGGATCCTACGGAGGTACTGGTGTGGACTCTATACAGATCCCAGACCCCTATACAGATCCCAGACCCCCATATAGATCCCAGACCCCTATACAGATCCCAGACCCCCATATAGATCCCAGACCCCCTATATAAATCCCATACTGCCATATAAACC
>NW_020454428.1:2293716-2296138 GCF_003342845.1 Nothoprocta perdicaria | reverse complement strand
CATTCTCCTGTTTTACCATTAAAATATCAACCTTCCCTTCCTCTATTGGTAGTTTTCCAGGATCCCTTGTCCCACTCAGAAAAGGTTTTAACCATGGTGGGGGATTTATTAYTRAATCYTCCCACGTTGCTATATACGGAAACTGATCAGGATGTCCCTCGGATCCTGGCCTCATAATTATTTCTTTTACTTTCCAAATTAGATTCAAATCCAAACTTCCTTGTTTTGGCCAGCCCACATCAAAACTTGGCCATTCACTTGTACAAAATACTTCCCACTTATGTCTATTTACCTCCACAGATAAATCATGCGCGCGGTTTTTCACATACCAAAAATGGCTCAATATTAATGACAGCGGAGTCGACTTCCCTTGTCCCATTTCRTCACCGAATATTAAAATACCAATTACCAATAATAGACCAACAATTACAATTAGGTACCTTGTTACTTTTTCCCAGTCAAATCCTCTTAGCATAAGAGGACTTGGAACCCTGTTTCAGCCTGCCAACCTTCCCTTCCGTGGGAATTGGGGAACGTCTTCCCCAATTCCCTGCCGACCYTCCTTCGGTGCGTCCACCTGGATTATCGTCGGCTTATACCCTGAGGCCTCCCCAAATWATTATCTTTACCTTATTTCAGTCTTCTCCTTCAAATCCCGGACGAGCCCCCAAATGTTAGGTCCGTTCTTCGAATCGGTAGAGAAGGACAAAACCACCATCGAGAGAGTCTCTCAGAGTYGTGGTTTATTTGGAAATAAGGTAAAGATAATAATACCAGCTAGCTGGGGTCCGGGCTCATCCCACACAGGGGTTCCGCCAACGGACCCCGTAGCATTCCAGYGCGAGCTTTTTATGCTAATTTTCATTGTTCTTATCTTCATGCTCCCATTCCTACTGACAGGGCAGATAGCACTATCTTATGCDAATASAAGTGGTTTCTYGCAWTGTCACGTTTCCACGAACTCAGTTACATCTTACATCTTGCAATGTCATGCTTTCATAAGCTCCAAGCATCCTGTTTAACCCTTCACACTGTCTCAGGCTCCTCCAGCTTTCCATTCTTACAGCACAGCATTTTCTTTTCATCATCATTTTCTTTACTCAGTTTCCACATTTTTTCCAAGTCAGGTCTGCACAAACTGACTGCTGCTCTTTCTACTTGTATTTTACTTGTTCTTCATATAATCTGAAACTATAATTGGTGGTCTCCCTGTGTCTATATCATGGATAAATGTCTCCACCTTTTGTATTGCCATGAATGGAAAGAATAAAGAGAAGAAAGCTCATTGCTTTCTGTGTCTGTGTTCATTCACATACCACCTTTCAAAATACAGAAAAGTATCTCTCCAACAAGATTTCAGACCCAGTATCCTTGGTCCAGAGAAAGCTCACTGCCTATGAACTCAGTGCATTTAGCTGCCCTGTGTACAGAAATCTCCAGAAAACATGCGCAAAGTGGACATCATTGTTGAAACAATAGAGAAAGGCACAATCCTGTTATAAGTCAAACCTAGATCACAGATACTGAATCTTTCTCTTTGCCTGCAAAATTGCTAAAAGTTCACAGTTAAAGGGCTGCAAAAATGTTAGCAAGCAATGTGTTTTTGGTTTTTTTTCCCACTAGTTTCATTCCTCTGAAATGGTTCATCCATTTTTTTTTTTGCTGGAATTAACCCAAAATAATCAGCCTAAACAAATACTTGGAGTGGGAAAGTATCCAGATGGGTAGGCAAAGTTAGGCATCAGAAAATAAGGAATTATAATGGAAAGTGTCTGGCAAAGTTAGATTTTTGGTATCACTGTGAACTAAGTGCTGAATGAGTGATTATTATCAGATAGGGAGGTTTTTTGTTTGTTGGTTTCTTGGGTGTTTTTTGTGTGTGTTTTGATTTTTTTTTTTTTACTGCACCTCCTATTTTGTACTCAATTTAGCTTTTATATTCCCTCTGGCATTTTCTTATGTTTTCAGATTTTTTGCTGACAACTTCTTTGCAACCTTTGGGCACATTTATGCTGACCCAGTACTTTCACAACATTGTTGTGAAATCTGACTGGGACTGTGGGATAGGAGCATAATACATAAATCCTGAAAAACAGCTAGGGTAAACTGGCATGCAGAGGTGTTTACTGCTCTTGGTAGTAAATGCAGAGTAACTGACTGTATTTCATTAACTCTACTGCAAGGGACTTTGGCATTAATATGAATATCTGACATCACCAGAGAGTGTTGAGGCTGGGCTTCTGACAAGACGTTTTATAGGAAGAGATAGTACAAACCCTGGTCCCAAAGCTCACTGAAGCCAGAGGCCCTTCATTTAATTTCAAAAGCTTTGGACCCCGCCTTGTCTATCAGATAAGGCAAGACAGACACAGTTGAAGCCAAACTACAATAGTTATGAGAAGGAAGAGGATGCAAAGCAGAT
>NW_020454428.1:2256064-2293656 GCF_003342845.1 Nothoprocta perdicaria | reverse complement strand
TTTTTTTTTTTTTTTTTTTTTTTTTTTTTTTTTTTTAATAATGCCTTTGGGAAGTATCTAGCTCAAATGAGCAGTTGAGTCAGAGCAAAGATCTGACCTTTTCCAAGTGTTATCTTACATGAAACACAATTGCTTTAAGACAAAGAGTGTATAATTATTCAAATTGGGAAGGCATTTTTTTGGTAATGGAAAGCAAACTGCCAYTTCCTACACTGAACAGCACCATTTCAGAGCTTTTAAGCCCTGGAGCCTTCACTAAGCTTTCAGTATCAAAAGCTCTACTAGAGCACTTCTTCAAATCATTGAGTTCTGATAACTGAGAGGTATTTAACTGAAGCYTAAATCTCTTAAATACAAATTGCATTAAAGTAAGATTAAGGATTTGATTAAAACCCAGAATACCAAAGCTTGAAGGCAGTGGGAGAAAAAAATAAAGGTGGAGGGGAAAATCAGAATTGGCAGGCTCTCCAAATGCAGAAGATGAAATCTACAGTCATGTTTAAGCTAAGATTTTTGCCATTATATAACTAAGATAATGAAATGAAAAATATATTATGTTGATCATTTTGAGTAAAAGCACTTGCCTCCAGACCAGCAACATGTGCCAATTYTTAAGACTGATTCACTTTGAAACATCAGATAATGAACTGAAAAAGGAATTACTTAGACTTTTAACCATAGAAGGATCAGCATCTGCTGCTCTCATCTACAGTATAGCCTTGGAGATGCCTTTAAAACACCATATGCCTTTCCTTCATCAGCTATTTTCTAATTTTAGTTTTTCTTTTCATGAAAATGAAGAAGAACAAAGTAGGAAATGAAAATTAAGCACAGTGCAAACCTTAGAAAATATATTTGAAATAAAATATGATGCTATTGTTGCATTTTTAATAATATCCCAGTAAGGTGTGATCTTTCAAGGTGAAAGACATTAAGGCTTTGGGAAGAGGAAGGAATTTTACCCTTTGAAGAAGTCTTCTTTCTTTATAATGTTTTGCACAACTTGGGCTTTTCTGTACAAATGTAAGAACTGACTAACCAAAAAAATTCCGTGATAACTGGACAATTGCACCAATGGCATCAAGTGAATTAATGAACATACACATACGCTCACTAGGTTACTATGTACTAGGTTACACATAAGCTCACAGACCTTTCCCACACTCTGAAGTAAAAGTAGGAGGTAGACAGCACCTACYAGCCAGCAAGGACACATTCAGTTATTTTCATACTTGAATCAACGTTTCTCCAATAATTTCACAAGGAAATCATCATACGCCAATGCATTTTTTTTTCAAATCAGTAAAGAAATCCTTTAAATACAAAAACATATAAATACATATAAAAGAAAAAGTGAACACAGWTGATCTAGAAGTTCAAAATGTGTATGTGTCCAAGATAGCCTCATAGAAAAAACTGACCCTGTGAGAATGCAAGCTGAGCCASTGTGAAGACACAGGCATTTTAGTTAGATGGGAGAGACAGAGAAAACTAACTGAGAGAGAAGTTATGGAGATAGTTCTTTGCTCTGCTTTTAATTAACATCCATTTACAAATAACTGTGTATTTATAAGACAGCTTAGTAACTACTGCTTAAGTACAGCTTTAATAAATCTTTGGATAGTTCAAAAACTTCACAAAGAAAACGGAGAAGAGTAGACATCCCAAATATTTCTAAGATTAAGAAGCACTTAGAAGGGCTTTCTGCAACGTATCTTTTAGCTCAAAAAATATGACCACAAATAAGACCTTTCAAAAGACTCCTCCAGATAACCTTTAGAAAAATGATGCAATGAAAACAATGAAAATCTTCAGAGAMAAAGTGAGCCACCATCTTAGCTGCCATGTTGAAAGGAAACATCATTATATATCCTTTGTGCTCTTGAGAGGTAAAATAACCCATTTGTCCAACAGTGGACACGTATGGCCAAAGTATTTTTTGCTTTTTTTTTTTTATTTTGCTCTAAAAAATCTTTTTGATTTCTTCTAAAAAAAAGGACAAGAGTGGTGTAGTTTGCTGATGTGCATTTCTACACAGAAACAGAGTTACTTGCCTTAGCTCTCACTGAATTTCAGAAGGAAAAGCATAGGTCAGCAACTGCTATAAGTAGGTCAGATATTTTTAAAAAGATGCAGGAGGATAAAACATGTTTTCTAATGCTGCTTTTTTTTTTCAAAATTATTTCATTCAAAACTTTTATGATGCTTTTTCTCATTTCTTTTCTCCTAACATTTTTTTCTTCAAAAAACATTCATTCAGGTGTGTTCTTTGTTACCCTCTTTCTTCTAAATCTTCCTCTGTACAATGTGAGGGAGGGAGGATTGAAAAGTGATAGAAAGAATGCTAGTTTCACTTTSCCCTTAGATATGAAATATAACTTCCAAAATACAGCTAAAGAAATGAAACTTTCTCTATTAACACTTCAATTATTTTTTTTCCATCCTGCAAAAAGCTGTTTTCCATCAAAATAATCTGATTTGTTAAGCTCACTAAAAATGGAACTAAAAAAATATGAATATATAACGTTACCAGGAAGGCCAAACTACCTTGTGTGTAAAGCAGTCTGTCCTGTGTGTAAAGCCTGGCTGTTGTAAAAACTTTTTTATTCAGTCATTCTTGCTCAAAGACAATCAGCTTTTCACTAAGCTTTTATTCAATTTCTACTCTTAACAAATGGAGTCAACACTCACCATGGTATCACCAAAGCTTTTAATCACCACCTTGTGAAGGCTGAGAAAATACCTCAAACATCAAAGATACTTTGAGCTATGTGCACAGCCGAAACCTTTAGTAGAACACAGTGCAGACACCCCCAAGCTGGTGCTGGTGATGCTGGACTCCAGGATACATGGTCACTATGTTGTAACATATAGCATTTCACACTAACAACAAAGCTTATTGGATGGAGAACACAAGATAACAGATCTCTCCCAGAATGTTTGAGTGTCTAATACAATGCTGTTTTTATGCCCTGCAGATTTGCATTTGGGGCTCTGTGATTTTTCTTGTCACCAAACTGACTATGGCAAGCTTACACTTCATGTTATTATTAGCCCAGGCACCAGAGGCAATCTTGTTCGGGAGCAACTCTTTGCACAAACTTGAGTCTAACCTGAGTCTAAAAGCCAGGTCTTACATGGCTATAGTTGCCACACGCGCACACACACACACACAAACACACACACACACATACACATAGAGAAGAAACAAAACTGCAGTGCAAGTCAGGAATATTGAAATCTCCTCTGGAGATTTGTAAGCAAGTTACCTAGATAWACATATGAAGCAGAAAACTTCCACTTCTGAAAGTGTACTAATTTGGAAATAACCTAAATCTGCTAAATCACTTTACCCACATCCTACCCTGTTAGTATGCTGTGAGATTGTTCACTTTTTGTGCATGTCTGTAACATCAAGTGACAATAAGTGAAAATTTTGCTATTTTCACTTCTACTCTTCATATGAAAATCTGACCTAGAGCATCAAAAGTCATCATTGAAAGTGGACATTCTTGTACCTTATGATGAATGTACGCCTACCCAGCCCTATTAAGATGTCTGCCTCTCTGATTTCTTCCCCCACTCAGACATCAACTGTCACTAACAGTCCTGATGGCTGCATCCTATGGGGAAATAAGGCTAACTGTGTATACACCAGCCAAAAGTCATCTGAAAGAATGACTAAAACTCAATCATCTTACAAGGGCTGTAACTGGCTGGGATGTGGGGAGTTCATGAGAGTCAAGGGCAGACCCAAAAGTGTGGGGGAACAAACCATCTGGAAAATGTTCAAGGGCTGCTGACTTGTCCAGGGGCCCCTGCGCAGCCCCTACAACCTGCAAGCATAAGAATCCCGATGCATGGAGACCCGCTCATTTCTTATCTGCTTCTACCTCCCCTGTCCTAGGGCTCCCAGATTTCAAAGACTGTGGCCTCCCAACCTACTGCCTGTATGAGCCACACGATGCTCTTTACAACTGCCCACTCTGCTTCTCCGGATATCCCAGATACCCCATGAACTCTCAAATGATACTAGATGCTCATCTGCAAGCTACTGAGGGCTCTGTGTACAGAACAATTCAAGTGCTTAAAGTTAGATGTCTAGTGGCCTTTTAGATATCCTAAGATACCCTGCCAGATGCCAAGATGCACCTTCCCAGATCTACCATAGATCCCGTGTTACAGACTCCAGCTCTATATGGATATCTCAGGTACTCCAGGGTATCCTAAATGGCTCTCTCTMTMTMTATATATRTATATATATTTAGGAATTGTAGTTGTTTTCCTACATTTAGATGTCAATTGTATACAATCTGGCAGGGAAGATGCTATAAGGGATTCAATTCTGTGCTCTAGTGGTTGCAGTTCATCTGCACTATTTTAAAAATCTATGTCATGATTGGATGAGCCCAGTCCTAGAAATGATGGTTTTATTTTGTACTTTAACATTAGGAATKACCCTTTCTTTTGACAAATACATCATTTCATCTTGCAAGTTATAATTATATGACTGTATTCTGAATTGCTTATTGCAGTATATATATCCTTTAGAAATTCCTGGAAACAGTGAGTGACTGAATGCCTGTAGGAAATAATATTGCAGCTCTGCAGCAAGAGTGTAACTCTATACAGTACCTCATAAGAGGGAAAGATTATTCTATTTTAATACAGAAGTGATTTCAGTCTCTTGTGCTTCCCTGTCATACTCATGACCACCAAGATGTGTATTCAGGCACTAAGAGACCTGTATGCAGGCAGCCTGTCCAGGATTAGTTGCRAAGATGTAGAGGACAAGGGGCATCAATTTTTCAGTTCCTTCCCACACATTCCAGGTAATTCTTTGTAGTGTGCTGGGTTTGGACATGTTTCATTGTACTGTCCAGGAGCTCAGTGAGCAATCTCTCTGTTCTGTCCCATTCTGTGAGGATTTATTCCCTGTCTCTGTTCCAGATCATGTTGTTCTGAGAAACCACAGATAGGTATGTGCTAGGGTCTTGCTAACCTGCTCCTGTTCATGTCAGTGACTGTCACAGAACGAGTAGTGGCGTGGGTGAGTGGTGAGTGACAAAATGCACTTCATTCGTATGAAAGAAATAATAATAGGATTTATTAATATGGACAATGATTTCACGAGATTCTATGGCAAGGTCACTTCTTATTTACTTCATGGAGGCTCAAGATAATACACAATTACCTTGGGATACCCTCCCATTGGGTCACGAGGTTCAGATTGCACCACCTTGCTTCCCAGGATCCTTCTGAGAGGCATCTGGGTGCGGCTGGATCCAATCCTAGTCCCAGACCTGGTCAACAGTTTATGACTAAGGGTTTCTGTGCACAATTACAAAGTAAAGTTAAAGAAACAGAGTGTACTATATTCACTTACCACAAATCTGTTGTGGAAAGGCATCTCTCAGCCTCGAGGAGTATCCTTGAGAGCCATCCCTGCTCAAGAGGAGATCCTGGTGTGCAGCCCACTGCCATGCAAGRAGAGCTCAGGGGGCTCTCGGGCTGTCCGTGTATTTATAGGATAAGATAATTGACTTATAGTCATTCTTTCATTTCGGAGGACCATTGGCTAGTGTATTAGCCTTATCTCCCCGTTGGGATGCAGCCTTTAGGACTGTTATGTTGAGTCTGAGTGGGAGARGAAATCAGAATCRTGGAGCCTATCAGGATTAGATAAATCTCTGGTGATTATCAACTGAACAGGGCTGCATGTAAGGCACAGGTCAGGTTGAGCTGTGAAAGGAGCATATCCATCACAGTGACAAATAGTACTTTTATACTGATGGCATTTCACAGTCRTGCATTCACTTCTATCTCCATTCCTATGAGTCTAAATATTTAAATTAGAATCCTCCACAGCCCTAAAATCTGAACCCTGTGGCACTTTGATACCTACTGTCAAAAAATGACATCTAACTTTTATGATTCATAGAATCATAGAATCATTATGGTTGGAAAAGACCTTCAACATTATGGAGTCCAACCATAAACCGATCACCACTCTGCCTGCTAAACCATATCCCTATGTGCCTCATGTACATGTTTCTTGAACACTGCCAGGAACGGTGACTTCACCACTTCCCTGAGCGACCTATTCCAATGCTTCACCACTCTTCCATGTAGAAATTCTTCCTAATATCCAACTTGAAGCTCTCCTGGTGCAACTTGAGGTTGTTTCCTCTTGTACTATCCTTATTTATTCTGGAGAAGAGATCAACTGCCTCCTTACCACAACCTCTTTTCAGGTAGTTATAAACAGTGATAGGTCTATCACAACCTGAACCTCCTCTTCTCCAGGCAAATAACCCCAGCTCCCTCAGTCACTCCTCATAAGGTCTGTGTTCCAGCCACTTCACCAGCTACATTGCCCTCCTTTGAACACACTTCAGTACCTCCATGTCCTTCTTGTATTGAGAGGCCAAAAACTAAACAGGAGGCCGTTGGCCTTTTTGCCCACCTGGGCACACTGCTGGCTCATGTTCAGCTGGCTGTCAAGCAACACTTCCAGATCCTTTTCTGCTGTGCAGCTCTCCAGACACTCTACCCCAAGCCTTTAGCACTCCCATAAGTATTCTTCTCAAAAGTCTTCCAATATATTTTGATAATATTTTATGGTAAGGTTTCCACTTTCTTGGCTCAGAATTACAAATAACTATTATAATTCTTTTCGTTCTATGCAATCATTTCATCTATAAGTTCTACTGTGAAAGACAGATAAATTATATAGAGACAAATATAGATACCTAGATATCTATATTTAGATATCTATAAAATCCAATCTTCATATTCTATATATTTTATCGGATTCTAGTGAGATTTATGGTGTGCCTTCCCACTTTCTTATTCTCCATTATTCACCCTACATTATCCCTTTTTATCTAAGACAAATTGGAAAAAAAAAGTTAGAGAGGAAGGGGGAGAGATCCTTTCTATTCATAKTACAGCCAGAAAAAAAGTCCCTTGAGTAATGGAAAAAGTATTATTTCTTTCACTTTTAAATAGTGTTCTATGATTCTATGATTCTAAATATTCAAGTGGTTTGAAGCTCAAATTGCTGAACAGTCTAGCTGTTTATTCATATTAATTCAACATTATGACAGTAAAGAATAATTTGTATTCATCCAAGGAACAACAAATCCTCCTAACTAATTTCAGTAGAATCATAAAATTATAATTAGGTACAGGTTTTATCATAAACAATCCAGACCAAAATTACTTTAAATAAATCATATTTTTTCCATCTTAGAAGAAGATTAAACATTCATTCATAACTTTAAACATGTAAACACAAATATTCTTATGTGGCCATTGGAATGTGGAAAAAGAAAAAGGAAACAGAAGACAATCATATTACTTAACTGTTTCAATAGTTCTAAATATATAAAACATACTCATCAAGGAGAATTCAGTCTTCTATTCAGTGCTACTCYTTGTTTCTTTTAAAGTACTTTCTTGTTGCCCTGCATAAACTGTAAGCACCCTGATTTGCAAGCCACACTGCCTTCTGTTTAGACTAGCAATTTGCCTTTTAGCAGCTTTGTGAATCGGTACTCCTAGAGCTTCCCACCTCCAGGACTACAGTAGATATCCTTTAGTAGAAGTGCTGACAGATACGTCTGCGCCCACTGCACACCCCTAAGAAATGACAGCCCTAAGTCTGCTTACTACTGCACACCCCTAAGAAATGAAGCACTGAACCATCCGTTTAACTCATGCACAAATAAATTTCACTCACAAGGAATGAGGGAAGCCAGATGAATGTCGGTTTTTTCCAACTTTTCTCCTGTTTTCCTGAAATGCTGCAGTCCTTTCCATGCCTGTTGTTCTTCCTCTGGCTGCTGGAGGCCTGGAAAGGGAGAAAAGCACATTGTAGCGCTTGTGTCTTCTMCCTTCTTGGTCTGTCAGCCAGTAATTTTCAAAACTTTCTAGAGGGTTATTGGATAAGGAAACATGTAACACCAGCTTTCACCCCACAATGGTCTGACAGCTAGCTGCAAGCTCCCCCAGAGTCATGGGGCAAAGACAGATCCACCACCACCCATCCTGCCTGTATGACATTTACCTCAAAAAATCATTTCTGAATCCAGGTCCCACTGGCTGGTGCTTCTGGTTTTTGAGAATTTGGGGAGGGGAATCCCTTTGARTCTTTCCTTATTTTCTTCACAGAAATCATCTTCTGAATTTAGCATAGGGAAGGGTGTTCAGAAGATCTCGCGATGTTACAGAAAGATTAGGGACATGTCTATAGCGCTGCCAAATAAGGATATACAGCCAGGCTACGCTTGTGATTGGGGATTGGGCATTGCCTGCAGCACTTCTGCCAGAGCGGAAACTATAAAGGATGTGTGAAGCAAGCAATAAACGTCACTTAGCATACCATTACATTGGTGTCAGTGCTTTGTAACCCCGGGGGGGATGGCCTCGGCCCAGGAACCAAAGCAACGTCATTTAACATCAGATACTGAATTCCAACAACAGCCAGCAGTGTCAGAAAAAAAAAAAAAAAATGGAAAATTGGAGCAAAATGCTGAGTYCTGTCTTATGCTACATCACTTACTTATGCTAAGCTCCCTACACTTCTAAGCTCCCTGCATTTCCCCCTCCCCATGTTAAAGCTCCCACTCTATAAGCTAGTATATATGATTCTTATGTCTTATTCTAGCAAAGTGCGCCCACTTATCTAATTCTCTCTCTTTCGCTCTGGATAAACTAAATTTTGCGAAATAGAGAGAATAATATTTTTCTAATGCAAGCTAAAGCACAACTACTAAGGCAAAGCACACAGAATAATGTAACAATTAATAGTACCACCCTCATTTAGCAGGAGACCCTCCCTGTTTATCATGGGGCCTTCCTCCTTCTCCTTGTTGACGAGTCGCTTCTGTTCCTCATTCGTCCCGCTGTTCTGCCTGCAGCTCCTCCTTCTTTTCTGTGGTCTCTTTCCCATCAGGAACATCTGTAGGAGAAAATTCTCCAAAACTCAGATTATTATCTCTTTGTTTTGTCAATTCAGGGTGGATGCACCTTGCAGGAATCCACTGTAAGGTCTCCCCTTTCTCAAACGCTGCATACCCTCTCCCCAGAGTTCTAAGGCGCCATCCTGTTTCCCATTCTATGTTCCCGGGAAATCTTACCCTTACTATAGGATATTTCTCCGTTTCCTTATCTTCCTTTTTTGTAAAAATGAAGGTGTATAAGGGTCTGTTATTCACCCTAATATGATAATTAAGCACATACAGTGCTCAACATAGTGTGGGGCCAGGAGTCGACAACTTGTCGCCATGGGCCCTGGGAGATCGTCCTGAACAAAGGGAGCAGTTAAGGGGAGAATTGTTGCCCTGGGAGGGACAAAGATAAGGCTGATCACCCTGAACAAGGGGAGATGTTGGGGGAAGTATTGTTTCAAGGTTTGTGGACGGAACTTGGTTTGTTACTCGGTATTTCTTATAACCTGTTTGTAGCTGTTTTGCATCTAGCCAATCAAGGAGTGCCTGACTTGAGGAGGCGCCCAATCCTTGTAAAGACACGCTTCCTTCTGATCTGTATAAACGTGTATGCAACAACAATAAAGTCGACACTTGGCTTGCATCAAGCTATGTCCCGTCTCTCACTCGCGGCAACATAGTATCTCATGCTGTTTACCTAGGGGAATTCCTTCCGCATGTTCTTCCCCCTTCCCAAGACACTTAAGCTGCGTCTTTAGGGTATGATGAGCTCGCTCTATTATACGTGCTATTATACAGAATTCCATGAATAAGTTTTATATCCCACTTCTGACACCATGTGGTGGTCTCTTTGGCTCGAAAGCATGGTCCATTATCTGTTTTTATAACTTCAGGTTTACCTAGCCGCACAATGGCAGTTTCCCAATGCGCTATGATAGTTTTTGCCGTCTACTTCCGGTGGGCCATGGCTATTATAATGGAGCGAAATGTGTCGATGGTAACTGCAAGGTGTTTGTTAGGTCCAAATTTATCATATATAGTGAAGTCCGACTGTCATAATCCACTAGATTGCAGGCCACGTGGATTCACACCCATTGACCATAGAGCCAAATTTTTGGCAATGGGGACAAATTGCGACTACTTTCCTCGCCTCCATGATCATCAATCCTGTTTCTTTTGCCAAGGCTTTTGCCCCAAGATGAAGGAATTTATGAAGTTTTTGTGCTTCTTGTACTGTCCATACTTCTGGAGCCTTCTGATCTGTCTTCGCGTTGCCTTCTATAAGGGGACCTGGACCTCTTTGATGGCTGTTGACGTGAATGATCGCTACGATTCCTGACCTCAGCTGTCAGGCCCTATCTAACAGCCAAGCTATACTAGTACTCGCAGTGCCTTGATATTTCATCTGAGATAGTAGCTTGAGGACATACGTGGAATCTGTACAAATATTAATGTTGTTCCATTCCAAGGGCCATTTCTATCGCCTTTGCTTCCAACCACTGGACACTCTCAGCGTCCCCTTCCCAAGTCACTGCATTCCATTGCTTGTTCTTCCACCAGGTCACTGCTGCACTTTCTGTAACACTGGATGCATCGGTGAAGCATGTTGTTCCTGGCTTGGGCGTCTCCGTTATCTGAGGAGTCAAGGTAACTCCAATACTGTGAACAGGTTCATGCCATTGAGGGGATGCTCCAGTGACAATTTCTCCTGGGTAATTTATTAGCGCTATTTGGAGCTCCTCATCAATCTGCCATAGGCATTGTATCTGCCTTTTTGACCATGTAAATTGTATTGTATCAGGCTCTTTGTCAAACTCTTGGATACAGGTGTGTCGCAGGTCACCAATCATCCTGCTGATGACCTTCGGAGCCGGACAGAAGGCTTCTTTCTGGGTTTGCTGCTATTGCCACAATAGGGGTCTATCTTTTCCTTTTAAATTCTGGAATAACAGATCAACGATGCCTGTAGGCGTAGCTGTCCACCCAGCATTGATGGGCTCTGACTGGTCATCTCCTGCAAACCAACCTGCACGAGGAGAGCAGGCGTCCTTGCTTGGTTGTCGGTTGGTCAGTTCATTTCTCAGTGCTCCCTTCTTGCATCCCTCTCTGCTTGGCTCGCTTCCTCAGTGGACTTCTTGTTTTTCTCTCCTCAASGCCACCTTAGAGACAGAGCTATGTGCTTTGTTAAACATGCCTTTCCTAAACGTGCTGTTAAACAGGCTAAGTGCTCTGTTAACCTTCTTGTGTGGCTGGTTCAGTGTGCCTACTCAGAGTTTCTTCTAAGTACATTCCTACAATTCCCTCTTTTTCTTTTTAAACCAGCGATACCCTCCTCAGAGCACCCTCAATCATTTTTAACATAATTCTTAACCCACAGGACATAATTATAATCACAGTTACAATAGTGATCAGAATCATTAACCCTTGTTTGAACAAATCCAAAAATCATAATGTTAAGTCCAAGCCTTTTTGCCCTTTATCAATTCCCGATTTCACAATCATTAATTTCCCCTCAAAGTCTTCACACTCATGCTCTTGTACTAAAAGCAAAATCAATAACAGTGTGATTCTGTACTGTAGCATGCCTATCTATATCTATATCTATCTATATCTGTATCTGTATCTGTATCTTATATCTGTATCTATATACCTATATCTAAATTTTCATAACAATTGTTATTATAATACTGGGCCAGATAGCCTGGCTCATTGTCCGTTTTAATTTCTCACCCACTAAAGCAGGATGATTACTTAGCAGCTCCCTGTGAAATGAGACAGCTGCAGAGCAGTTACTTAAGAGAGAATATTTTCTAGCCAGATAATGAGACTGGGCATTCTTCCCATGGATGAGAGGTGGACGAGAAGCTCCAAGCTTGCGGGCGTCCCCGCAGAGACAAGATCGGTCTCAGTTGGAGTCTCTCCCCGTCTCAGATCCACAATTGTTTTGTATCTGGCGTGTCCTGTCACGTAGGGCCCATACGTGTCAGGAGGTGACCAGAGGGCAGGCAAAGCTCCACCTTTATCAATATGCAGCTTTCCCTGGTGTGTGCATACACGGCCACCAGTGAGGGTCTCTGGTCTCRYTATGAGGGTCCTACCTTTATTACCTTCATCTCCCTTGCTTCGYGTTTAACCTGTGAACTAGCTTACAGGTCTGCTCCTCTAGCATTGTAAAGGCAGCTAGAAAGTGGCATCAGGCATCACGCATATGACTGCAAGTATGTAATATAAAGCTGCGTTCAGCTATTTGTTGTACTGCAGACCATAGGTCCAAGAGTGCCGAAAAGAGTGAATGTTAGTGACATCATCTGCAAACCTAGAGAGGTGTCAGGCTTCAAGGGTTCACCTCCATGGCAGATGATATTGATAATCTGGACAGGTCTAAATAATTCACTGTGCCTGTTCAGTCGTGATACGGAACATCTGTGTAAGCACTCTGGTGAAAGAAGGCATGAGACAATCGTGCCTGCTGGAATGTGTCTGGAAGGGTGGCCCTCCCGGCAAGGCTGTCAGCATCCTGATTTCCCTCCATTAGAGGACCAGGCAACATTGTAGGAGACCTGATAGGCGTTATAAAGTAAGGAGCATGGTGACGCTTCACGAAATGTAAAGGTCATTAAGAAAAGTGTAATGCCAAGGATCAGCTACTTCCTTCAAGCAGCACTCCTTCTGAATGTTAATCAGTCCTGCAACTTATGCTAACAGAAACAATATTAATTACATGTGAAAACATTCGAAAACAGTGAATCACCATCACAAGTTACACAGTTCACAAAATGTCCATAGACTCRAAMRTYCTGMCAYCCCSCTGCCYCRRGACYGCTCAGCTGCKGCCAGCGGGCTAAYCTTGGARTAAGATAACTSAGCAACTTTTGCTCCGTGCCAGAAGAGGGGAAAGGAGGGGGAGCGACCTTGCTTGCTGTCACTTCCACTGCTTCCCTGTGCCAGGGAGGAGGATGAGGCATTGCTTTCTCAAGGTCATGGGAGGCAGGAAGAGGAGACGATGAAAGAGCCGCCCCACCTACTTCTGGCCCTGGGCTCCTGTCTCTTCCTCTGCACTGTGCTTCCATTCCATCAGGAGAATAATATATTGCATGAGAATCGGTATCATTTTTGGAATTAGCTCCCAGTTCTGATTGGGCGGAAACAGATCTGGCTCTTGTTCAGGGTCTACAGGTCCTGGATCTAGGGGATTGTCAGGTAGACCCACACAAGCCACAGTGCATTCCTCATCTTGATCCATACCTTGATCTTCCTCCTCATCTCCTTCCTCCTCTTCCACCCCGCCAGTCTGGGTGCCTGTATCATTCTCCTTCTCAACYTCTCTGTATATCCTATCAATCCCCCCACACAAATATGATCTCACTCTCCTCCACACATCAGTGTCCTCCTTAGCCTCTTTCAAGAGTGTCAGTATCTTTCCCAAAGTTACTAATTCTTGCGTTTTTCCCGCCATCGCTCCGTCAGTTAGCGCTGCTCACATTTTTGTCCGATTCTTCTCGTTAAAAATCTCTGCCAGAGAGGCTATAACACCTTCCTTAATCAATCTTTTCACACACTCCTGGGCCTGCTTCGRCTTGATACAAGTCTTAAATTCTTTGCCCAACTCTTTCAGTACCTTCATCGCGGCTTACTTCCATTGCTGCCTTGCAGCTTTCCCTCCTACCGAGCGTACCACGTCGGGGCCAACCACCACCCCCTCCACTGTGTGACTCACGTGTCTCACCAGTTGTTGTGAACTGCCTTGATCACGTCGGGAACTCCCTTGACAACTGGGCGGTTAGAAATCTCATGAAGTTCAACAAGGGCAAGTGCAGGGTCCTGCACCTGGGGAGGAAGAACCCCGGATACCAGAACAGGCTGGGGACTGACCTGCTGGAGAGCAGCCCCGCAGAGAGGGACCTGGGTGTCATGGCAGACGACAAGATGGCCATGAGGCAGCAGTGTGCCCTGGTGGCCAAGAAGGCCAACGGGATCCTGGGGTGCATTAAGAAGAGTGTCTCCAGCAGGTCGAGGGAGGTGATTGTCTCCCTATACACAGCCCTGACGAGGTCACATCTGGAGTACTGTGTCCAGTTCTGGGCTCCCCAGCACAAGAGGGATGTGGAGCTGCTGGAGAGAATCCAGCGCAGGGCTATGAGGATGATCAGGGGCCTGGAACACCTGCCCTGTGAGGAAAGGCTGAGAGAGCTGGGCCTGTTCAGCCTGGAGAGGAGAAGGCTGAGGGGGGACCTGATCAGCGTGTATAAATACCTCAAGGGAGGGAGGGAGTGAGGAGGAGGGGGCCGGCCTCTTTTCAGTGGTGGCCAGCGATAGGACTAGAGGAAATGACCACAAGCTGAGGCACCAAAAGTTCCACAGGAACTTGAGAAAACACTTCTTGACAGTGAGGGTGACAGAGCACTGGAACAGGCTGCCCAGGGAGGTTGTGGAGTCTCCTTCTCTGGAGACCTTTAAAACCCGCTTGGGTGCAGCCCTATGCCACGTGCTCTAGGTGACTCTAGTGCACCCTCGGTTGGACGAGATGACCTCTGGAGGTCCCTTCCAACCTTAAGCATTCTATGATTCTATGATATTGATATTTCAGCTTGATTTATTCATCTTATTATCATTAGTTCTTATTAGGGAATGCTTTATGCATTATACATATATATATTTTTAATGGATTATACGTATTTCATTTATACAAATGTATAAAATATTTAAACACATATAAATATATGATTTATAAATATATATGCACATTTAGCAAATGTGTACATACATATATGTGTGTATATATATATCTATAAATATGTGTAAATAGTAGGAAAGGACTTCCTGACATCCTGATTTCTGAGACTCCTATTCCTGCTTCTACCTTCTGTATTCTTCTTTTTTGCATTTACACTCAGTCAGGAATTTCCTGTTTATCCTTCATCTTCATTATCCATTATCTTCATCTACTGTAAGACACTCAAAAAGGCAGGAGCTTTGCAGAATGCAAGCCTCTGTTTGCTTATCATTATTATTTGTCAACTTGTGCTTGAAACACTAAGCTTCAGCCTGAAGTTCATAATGTAATGTCATTACATGCTGTCAAATTTTCTACTAGGCTTTTGTGCAGTATGCTTGCCCTGAAAATTGCTTGGTAAATTTGTATCGCAGCCATTTGTCTTTGATATGAGTTACAACATCATCAACCCCAAATCTCAGAACTAATTCTGGTTAAACTTGGGAAATCTATCAAGATTATAGTAGAATACTTTTGGTATTTCCAGTATTGGAGATTTTTGCAACAGTCGTCCTCAAAATCAAATACCCATCAGAAATTTCTATAAGATGCTGAGCTACAATGGAACATTTTTATCAAAGCACCAAAAACAAGCAAACAAACAAAACATATTTTTCTGCCTAATCATTTATGTACGAACAGACAAGGAATTGTTGCTACAGCTAAGAGTTAGCCAACACTTTTTTTGTGTTGGAGGGATTTAGGACCTGTAGTGATTTCCCAAGCCAGTTGATCTATTCTTCTGCTCTTAGAGGAAGTCACCTTATAGCAGTTCCACCCATAAATCCAAGTACAGAGGTACTAAATCCAAGTACAGAGGTACTAAATTTAATTTACTTTTTTTTTCCCAATAAAGTTTCTTTCAAAACAGCATTCTTCTTAGACTTAAAAACTCTCAGCCAACTCCAAATGAGAGTTCTAACCACAACCAGTGATACCATATTCTCTCTGCATTAACACTGGCCTTTTGTTTACATGGTCCTTCTCCTTCAGTCATCTTTACCCGGTTTCACTTATCTATAAAAGCTAATATGTAAAAAGGTAAAAACTCCTTTGAGCCATCGTTGTGCAAAAGTCATGCAGCATCCTCTTGTTTAACAGTCTCTATTTCCCCAGTCAACCTCATGCCCATTCTTTGCATTTGCAGTTTTGCTTGCTTGAACATAGATGAGCAGAACTGTCCAGAGTATTCCAGGTGAGCCTAGAAACACCTCTTTCAGCAAGATCGTTTTTTTTCTATATTTCAAACAGAAGAAACCTGTGTTTGTCTTTTTTTTTTTCCCTTTTTCTCATTTGCCTTTCTTGCATTTGTCTTATTTCCATATGACATCACAGTAGTGGATAAGAGTTATCTTATGTTAATATGTTAATAATCCTTCATTGTTCTCTCCAGTGTTTATTCAATAAACCTCCCAGTCTGTCTGGAAATTCTTGCTATTAATTCTTATTACAAAACTGCAGCCACATCATCAAGACCATTCATTTCTATTCACACCATTCAGTGTCTTCCAAACAGGCATTATCAGCACTTCCCATTCCAGTTTCCATCCTGCAGCAATAAAATATTTGCTTGCTATAGGCTGAGCTGCACCATAAAAAAACATATTTTTCATAATGAAATGAACCTATGAGGATTCAGAATGAGCTGTTTTAGAAAAATCCCAAGCCACCTGCATTTTACTATTAAACACTGAATGGTATGTAGCCTGCTTGATTAGCTAGTTGAATCTCCTCTGTGAATTTATTTTATATTCCAGCTCTAACCATACCAATTAAGTTAGCTTACTAAAATGCAAAAGGTACATTTTCAGGTGCAGTTTAGGGGGAAAAATAAAAATTGGAGGAAAAAAAAGGTTCTGGGCAAATAATGCTTTGAAATTAAATAATTAACTAAGAAGTATGTTTAAGTAGCTCACTATTTCAGAGAACTTTAGAAAGTGATTATTTTTCATGTTTTATATAGCATTTTATTCTAAGCACATAGAACCCATCCCCATGAGGTACTAGATTGCCCTTACAGCTAGTAAAGTTCATGAGAATTATGTGGAAACATCTTTGGATAGTTTCCATGCTCAACAGCAGTAGATTTTATAATAGAAATGGAGGTTTTTTAACTTTACATCCTGACCAAAACATGCAGAGTTCTCAAGTAAGTCAGAAGATTTTGCCTTCTGTATCATAGAAGATACAAGTATCTTCTATGCATTAACAATTGTGTTGTGTAACAGTTATATATTTTGTTTGTTTTCATAGAAAACAAACTGTGGCTGCAGTTTATTTGTTTTCATAGAAAAGAAAAAGATATACTATTAGCTAAGATACCAAAATACAACCCAAGAGGAGGGCGAGGGAGGGGCGAAGGACGACGACGTCGGGTGATGGAGGGCAAAGGAGGGGAATTAGGGGCGAAGGAGGGCGACATCGGGAGACGTCAGGTGACGTCGGGCGACGGAGAGGCGAAAGAGCGGGACGTCGGGCGACGGAGAGGCGAAAGAGCGGGGACGTCGGGCGACGGAGAGGCGACGTCGGGCGACGGAGAGGCGAAAGCGGGTGACGTCTGGAGAAGGAGGGGCGACCGAGGGCGACAGAGGGGCGACGGAGGGCGACGGAGGGCGACGGAGAGGCGACGTCGGGCGACGGAGGGGCGAAAGCGGGCGACGGAGAGGCAAAGGAGCGGGGACGTCGGGCGATGGAGAGGCGACGTCTGGAGAAGGAGGGGCGAAAGCGGGCGACGGAGGGGTGGCGGAGGGCGCAGGAGGGCGACGGAGGGGCGACGGAGAGACGAAAGAGGGGCGACGGAGGGCGACGGAGAGGCGACGTCGGGCGAAGGAGGGGCGAAAGCGGGCGACGTCTGGAGAAGGAGGGGCGACCGAGGGCGACAGAGGGGCTGCGGAGGGGCGCAGGAGGGCGACGGAGGGGCGGTGGAGGGTGCAGGAGGGCGACGGAGGGGAGACGTCGGGCGACGGAGGGGCGACGTCGGGGCGACGGAGAGGTGAAAGCGGGCGACGTCTGGAGAAGGAGGGGCGAAAGCAGGCGACGGAGGGCGACGGAGGGGCAACAGGGGGCGGCGGAGGGCGAAGGAGGGCGACGTAGGGCGACGGAGAGGCGACGTCTGGAGAAGGAGGGGCGACAGATGGCGACGGAGGGGCGACGGAGGGGCGCAGGAGGGCGACAGAGGGGCAGTGGAGGGTGCAGGAGGGCGACGGAGGGGCGACGTCGGGCAACGGAGGGGCAACGTCGGGGCGACGGAGAGGCGAAAGAGCGGGGACGTCGGGCGACGGAGAGGCGACGTCGGGCGAAGGAGGGGTAAAAGCGGGCGACGTCTGGAGAAGGAGGGGCGAAAGCGGGCAACGGAGGGCGACGGAGGGCAACGGAGGGGCGACGGAGGCGCGGGGGAGGGCAAAGGAGGGCGACGGAGGGGCGATGTCGGGCGACGGAGAGGCAAAAGAGCGGGGACGTCGGGCGGCGGAGAGGCGACGTCGGGCGAAGGAGGGGCGAAAGCGGGTGACGGAGGGGCGCAGGAGGGCGACGGAGGGGCGGCGGAGGGCGCAGGAGGGCGACGTTGGGGGGACTGAGGGTGAAGGAGGGCGATGTCGGGGCGACGGAGGGGGAAGGAGGGCGAAGTCGGGGCGAAGGAGGGCGACGTCGGGGAGATGGAGGGCGAAGGAGGGCGATGTCGGGGCGACGGAGGGAGACGGTGGGCGACGGAGGGCGAAGGAGGGCGATGTCGGGGGAACCGAGGGCGACGGAGGGCGAAGGAGGTCAACGGAGGGCGACGGAGGGCGACGGAAGGCGAAGGAGGGGCAACATCGGGGCAACGGAGGGCGACGGAGGGCGACGGAAGGGCGACGGAAGGGCGACGGAGGGCGACAACGGGGCAACGGAGGGCGAAGGGGGGCGATGTCGGGGGGACCGACGGCGAAGGGGGGCGACAGAGGGGCGATGGAGGGCGAGGGAGGGGCGACGGAGGGCGAAGGAGGGCGACGGAGGGTGAAGGAGGGCGACGGAAGGCGACGGAGGGCGCAGCAGGGGCGCAGGAGGGGCGACGGAGGGCGAAGGAGGGGCGATGGAGGGCGAAGGAGGGGCGAAGGAGGGCGACATCGGGGAGACGGAGGGCGAAGGAGGGGCGACGTTGGGGGGAGCGAGGGCGTAGGAGGGCGATGTCGGGGCGAAGGAGGGGCGAAGGAGGGCGAAGGAGGGGCGAAGGAGGGGCGCGGTCGGGGCGGAGGGCGATCTCGGGGCGACGGAGGGCGACAGCAGGCAACGGAGGGCGAAGGGGGGCGATGGAGGGGGGACCGAGGGCGAAGGAGGGCGACGTCGGGGAGACGGAGGGCGAAGGAGGGCGATGTCGGGGCGACGGAGGGAGACGGAGGGCGACGGAGCGCGAAGGAGGGCGACGTCGGGGCAACGGAGCGCGAAGGAGGGCGATCTCGGGGCGAAGGAGGGGTGACGGAGGGCGACGGAGGGCGAACGGGGGCGATGTCGGGGGGACCGAGGGCGAAGGAGGGCGATGTCGGGGCGACGGAGGGCGACGGAGGGCGAAGTAGGGTGACGGAGGGGCGACGGAGGGCGACGGAGGGGCGACAACGGGGCGATGGAGGACGATGTCGGGGCGACGGAGGGCGAAGGGGGGCGGTGTCGGGGGGATGGAGGGCGAAGGAGGGCGACATCAGGGGCGACGTCGGGGCAACGGAGAGAGAAGGAGGGCGACGTTGGGGGGACGGAGGGCGAAGGTGGGCGACGTCGGGGGGACCGAGGGCGAAGGAGGGCGAAGGAGGGGCGACGTCAGGGCGACGGAGGGCAACGTTGGGGCGACGGAGGGCGAAGGAGGGGCGAAGGAGGGGCGACGGAGGGGCGACGTGGGGGCGACGGAGGGCGAAGGAGGGGCAACGGAGGGGCGACGGAGGGCGAAGGAGGGCGAAGGAGGGGCGACGGAGGGCGAAGGAGGGGCGACGGAGGGACGACGGAGGGCAAAGGAGGGGCGATGTCGGGGGGACTGAGGGCGACGGAGGGGCGACGGAGGGGCGATGTCGGGGGGACTGAGGGCGACGGAGGGCGACGGAGGGCGACATCGGGGTGACAGAGGGCGACGGCGGGCGACGGAGGGGGACGGTGGGGCGACGGAGGGGCGACGGAGGGCGACGTCGGTGCGACGGAGGGCGACGTTGGGGCAACAGAGGGCGACAGAGGGCGACATCGGGGCAACAGAGGGCGACGGAGGGCGACGGAGGGCGAGGGACGGCGACGGAGGGGTGGAGGAGGGCGAAGGAGGGCGACGTCGGGGCGACGGAGGGCGAAGGAGGGCGACGTCGGGGGGACCGAGGGGCGACGGAGGGCGACGTCGGGGCGACGCAGGGCGACGGAGGGCGACGTCGGGGCGAAGGAGGGGCGACGGAGGGCGAAGTCGGTGTGACGGAGGGCGAAGGAGGGCGACGGAGGGGCGACGGAGGGGCGACAGAGGGCGAAGGGGGGCGACGTCGGGRGGACCGAGGGCGAAGGAGGGCGACGTCGGGGCGACGGAGGGCGACGGAGGGGCGACGTCGGTGCGCCAAGGAGGGCGAAGGAGGGAGACGTCGGGGCAACAGAGGGCGACGGAGGGCGACGTCGGGGCGGAGGAGGGCGAAGGAGGGCGACGTCGGGGCGACGGAGGGCGACCGAGGGCGACGTCGGGGTGGCGGAGGGCGACGTCGGGGTGAAGGAGGGCGAAGGACGGGCGACGTCACGGCGAAGCAGGGCGAAGGAGGGGCGACCGAGGGCAACGTCGGGGTGACCGAGGGCGACGTCGGGGCGAAGGAGGGCGACRTCGGCCTCCACACAGCAGGGAGCCGGAAACACTGTTTTCCTTGCAGGGGAAAAGAGTCTCTCAAAAGGACCATACTTAGCCAGAATGCCCTCTGCTCAGAGGCCTTTTAGCAGGGAGTGATTATGGGCCTAGCACTTCGGAATGAACGACACCTGGCTGCCCAGAGGGCAAACAGCCCTTAAATACTCCTTGCCATTTAGGGGCTGGCTTCAGAAAAGCAAGGAGCACAGAAGTGCCCTGGTGTTCCTCTCCAAAGAGTCTCTATGAAGAAGATCAGTAAAGCAGAGAAAGCTCTGCTCAGAGTCTTTTTAGGAAGGAGCGATTAGTGGCTTCGTAATGGCACCACAGGCCCGAAATTTTCTGAATCCGGGCGAGGGACGGCGGCGGGCGAGGGACAGCGGCGGCGGGCTCCACACAGCAGGGAGCCTGAAAGACTGTGGTCCTTGCAGGGGAAAAGAGTCTCTCAAAAGGACCATACTGAGCCAGAATGCCCTCTGCTCAGAGGCCTTTTAGCAGGGAGTGAGTATGGGCCCAGCGTTTCAGAATGAGTGACACCTGGCTGCCCAGAGGCCAAACAGCCCTTAAATACTCCTTCCCATTTCAGGTTTGGCCTYGGAAAAGCAAGGAGCACAGAAGCGCCCTGCTCTTCCTCTCAAAAGAGTCTCTATGAAGAAGGTCAGCAAAGCAGAGAAAGTTCTGCTCAGACTCTTTTTAGGAAGGAGCGATTAGTGGCTTCACAATGGCACCGCAGGCCCTAAGTTTTCTGAAGGTGGGCGAGGGAAGATGACGTTGGGCGAAGGGCGGCGATGTTGGGTTCCACACAGCAGGGAGCCTGAAACACTGTGGTTCTTGTAGGGGAATAGAGTCTCTCAAAAGGACCATATTGAGCCAGAGTGCCTTCTGCTCAGAGGCCTTTTAGCAGTGGGTGAGTATGGGCCCAGCACTTCCCAATGAGCGACACCTGGCTGCCCAGAGGCCAAACAGCCCTTAAATACTCCTTCCCATTTCGGGTTTGGCTTCAGAAAAGTAAGGAATATAGAAGTACCCTAGTGGTCCTTTCGAAAGAGTCTCTATGAAGAAGCTTAGCCGGGCAGAGAAAGCTCTGCTCAGAGTCCTTTTAGGAATGAGCGACTAGTGACTTCCTGATGGCACCACATGCCTGAACTCTTTTGAAGGCGGGCGAAGGACAACGACGTCGGCGAAGGACGACAATCTTTTAGGAATTAGCGAATTCTGGCTGCCTGGAGTCAGAACTGGACTGATATCCTTCTCCACAATTAGTGTTATGTTTCGCGATCATAAAACCAGAGAGCGTGGCAACTCCGTGGTAATGGGAGAGGAAAGTGTCTCCTAAAAGCACCATAGTGAAGTAGAAAAACCTGTGTCCAGAGACCTTTTAGGAGTGAGCAGCTGTTTGATTCCCGGAGCTAGAATCGGTCTGAAATCCTTCTTCACAATTAGGGTTAGGGTTCAGGAAACCAGAGCGCGTAGCAGCACTGTTGTAGTGGAAGTGGAAAGTGTCTCCTAAAAGCACCATAGTGAACTAAAAAAAACTCTGTTTGGAGACCTTTTAGGAATGAGCGAATTCTTGCCGTCTGGATTCAGAACTCTCCTGAAATCCTTCTTCACAATTAGAGTTAGGGTTCAGCAAACCAGACACCGTAGCAGCACAATTGTAGTGGGAGTGGAAAGTGTCCCATAAAAGAGCATTTATGAAGCAGACAAATCCTCTGTTCAGAGGCGTTTTAGGAATGAGCTACTCTTTACAGCCCAGAGTCAGAGCAAGCCTGAAATCCTTCTTCACAATTAGGGTTCTGGTTCAGAAAACCGAGAGAAAACAGAGAGCGTAGCAGCACCGTTGTAGTGTGATCGGAAAATGTCTCTTAACAGCACCATATTGCACTGGAAAAACCTCTGTTCCTTTTGGGAAGGAGCGACTCCTGGCTGCCCGGAGTCAGAACTGGCCTAAAATCCTTCTTCCCAATTAGGGTTAGGGTTCAGAAAACCAGAGAGCGTAGCAGCACCGTTATAGTGGCAGTGGAAAGAGTCGTCTACAAGAATTTTAGTGAATTAGAAAAAACCTCTGATCAGAGGCTTTTTAGGAGGGATCGAATCCTGGCTGCCCGCGGTCAGAACCAGTCTGAATTTCTTTTTCACAATTAGGGTTGGGGTTTAGAAAATGAGAGAGCGTAGAAAAACCATTGTGGTGGGAGTGGAAAGAGTCTCCTAAAGGTTTTTAGTGAACTAGAAAAAAAATGACCCAGAGCCCTTTTCGGAATGTGTTCCTTCAGGGTGCCCAGAATCAGAACAGTACTAAAATCCTGCTTTAGAATTAGGATTAGGGTAAGGTTAGGGTTCAGAAAACTGGAGAGCGTAGAATCACCATTGTAATGGGAGTGCAAATAGTCCCTTAAAACAACCTTAGGAAACTAGAGAAATCTCTGCTCAGAGTCCTTTAAGGAATGACGGAATCCTGGCTACCACGAATCCAAACAGGCCTGAGAACGTTTTTCACTGTTAGGGTTTGTGTTAGTGTGCAGAAAACCAGAGAGCATAGCAACACTGTTGTAGTGGGAGGGAAAGAGTCTCCTAAAAGAACCTTAGTGAACTAGAAATACCTCTGTTGAGAGGCCTTTTAGGAATGAGGGACTCCTGGCTGCCCAGAGCCAGAACCAGCCTGAAATCCTTCTTCACCATCAGGGTTAGGGTTAGAGTTCAGAAAACCAGAGAGAGTAGCAGCGCCGTTGTAGCGGCAGCCCAAAGAGTCTCCTAAAGGAACCCTAGTAAACTAGAAAAACCTCTGTTCGGAGACATTTTAGGAAGGAGCGACTCCTGGCTGCCCAGAGTCAGAACCGGTCTGAAATCCTTCTTCACGATCAGGGTTAGGGTTCAGAAAATGAGAGAGCGTAGAAAAACCATTGTAGTGGGAGTGAAAAGGGTCTCTTCAAAGAGCCATAGTGAACAAGAAAATCCTCTGTTTGGAGACCTTTTAGGAATCAGCAACTTCTTATTGCCGAGAGTCAAAACAGGCCTGAAATTCTTCTTTCCCGTTAGCAGGAGGGTTAGCGTTCAGAAAACCAGAGAGCATAGAATCTCCATTTTAGTGGGAGTGGAAAGTGTCTCCTAAAATAACCTTAGTGAGCTAGAAAACCTCTGTTCAGAGTCTTTTAAGGAATGACAGAATTCTGGCTGCTGAGACTCCAAACAGGCCTGAAAACCTTTTTCACTCTTAGGGTTTGTGTTAGGCTTCAGAAAACCAGAGAGCGTAGAAGCACCGTTACAGTTGAAGTGGAAAGATGTCAGGGAAATGGTTAAACTGAGAAGCAGTCGGGAAAAATGAGGCATTGAGAGGGCGAGGAACTGGAAGGGGGAGGAGCTAGAGGAACTGGCAAGCTCGAGAAGCTGTAAAGCCAGGAGACAGGCACGAGGAAGACCCATGGAGGACCATAAATGGCAAGAGGCAATGTGCCTTCTGGTGATTGGACTATTGCGAGTACAGGGCACTGTCCGGTCGAGTATTACGGAATAAAAGGGAAGAGTTACAGCATTAAAATGGCTATTTCTTCCCCCCCCCACAAATAGTCCCCTGCGATTCCTTGGAACAAACGACGCCACAGAAAGAGTCCAACCTTCCTGCTCAAGCAGGCACACCTAGAGCATGTGACACAGGGTGGCATCCAGGCGGGTTTGGAAGATCTCCAGACAAGGGGATTCCACAACCC
Organism: Nothoprocta perdicaria; assembly: GCF_003342845.1. NCBI lineage: Eukaryota > Metazoa > Chordata > Aves > Tinamiformes > Tinamidae > Nothoprocta > Nothoprocta perdicaria. Next base: position 2,269,404 of record NW_020454428.1, on the reverse strand, counting down.
CCCTGGGTAGCCTGTTCCACTGCTCTGTCACCCTAACAGTAAATAAGTTCCTCCTCACCTGGAGACGGAACTCCCTGTGCTCCACCTTATGGCCATTACCCCTCGTCCTGTCGCTGGCCACCAATGAAAACAGCTTGTCCCCTTCCTCCCTGCATTCTCCCTTCCTGAACTTACACACGTTAATCATATCCCCTCTGAGCCGTCTCTTCTCCAGAGAAAACAGGCCCAGCTCACTCAGCCTCTCCTCGTACGGGAGATGTTCCATTCCCTTAATCATCTTGGTTGCTCTTCTCTGGACCCTCTCGAGAAGCTCCACATCCCTCTTATACTGGGCAGCCCAGAACTGCACACAGTACTCCAGGTGAGGCCTCACTAGAGCTGAGGAGAGGGGCAGAATCACCTCCCTTGACCTGCTGGCAACACTCCTTCTGATGCAGGCCAGGATCCCATTGGCCTTCTTGGCCACGAGGGCACATTGCTGACTCATGGTTAACTTAGTGTCAACCAAGACTCCCAGGTCCCTCTCTGTGGAGCTGCTTTCCAGCAGGTCGAGCCCTAATCTGTACTGATGCCGGGGGGTTTTCCTCCCCAGGTGCAGGACCCTACACTTGTCCTTATTGAACCTCATGAGGTTCCTCTCTGCCCAACTCACCAGCCTGTCCAGGTCCCTCTGGATGGCAGCACAGCCCTCCGGAGTGTCGGCCACTCCACCCAGCTTGGTGTCATCTGCAAACTTGCTCAGGGTGCACTCCATGCCCTCGTCCAGGTCATTGATGAACAAATTGAACAGCACTGGGCCCAGTACTGACCCCTGGGGGATACCACTGGCCACAGGCCTCCAACTGGACTCGGCCCCATTTATCACCACCCTCTGAGCTCTGCCATCCAGCCAGCCCTCGATCCACCGCACCGTGCACTCATCTAGTCCACTCTCCTGGAGCTTCCGTATGAGGATATTATGGGAGACGGTGTCAAAGCCTTGCTGAAGTCAAGGTAGACAACATCCACGGCTCTCCCTTCATCCAGCCAGCCTGTCATCCCATCATAGAAGGCTATGAGGTTCGTCAGACATGACTTCCCCTTGGTGAATCCATGCTGACTGCTCCTCAGCAGCTTCTTCTCCTCCATATGCCTGGAGATTCTCTCTAGGATGAACCGCTCCATCACCTTTCCAGGGACAGAGGTGAGGCTGACCGGCCTGTAATTGCCCAGCTCCTCCCTCTTGCCCTTTTTGAAGACTGGAGTGACGTTGGCTCTCTTCCAGTCCTCGGGCACCTTGCTCTCCAGGACCTCTCAAAGATGATGGAGAGAGGCTGAGCAATAACCTCGGCCAATTCCCTCAGCACTCTTGGGTGCATCCCATCTGGGCCCATAGATTTTTGACCCAGAATGGCAACAATCAAGGTCCTAAGGAAACTTCCTTTCCCACAAGGAAACTTCACTTTAAGTTGTCCTGAAAATTTTCAGTAGCAGCCATTGATGGGCGACCTTGTATGAGATTAACCTGGCAAACGGAACAGCCTGTCTGAGTAGATCAATGGCTGCTCCCCACTGAGAAGGTCACTGCTTTACAAGAATTGGTTGAGGAACAACTGAAATTAGGACATGCAAGTCTCAGTACTAGCCCCTGGAATTCCCCAGTATTTGTGATTAAGAAGAAAAGCGGAAAATGGTACTTGCTCCATGATTTATGTCAAATCAATAATGCCATAGAAGACATGGGGGCTCTCCAACCTGGATTACCTTCTTCAACTATGATTCCCCRGAATTGGAAAATAACCATTATTGATCTGAAGGACTGCTTTTTCGCTATTCCACTGCATCCAGATGATATGCCTAAATTTGCTTTCTCAATTCCCAAAGTAAACAGAAGTGAGCCTATGGAGAGATATCACCGGGCTGTGCTACCTCAAGGGATGAAAAATTCGCCAACTATATGCCAAGCCTACATAGCGAATGCTCTGCAACCTGTTAGGCAACAATTCCCTCAAGTTTATATTTATCACTACATGGATGATATTTTGCTTTCCTGCCCGCAGACAGGGCTAATGCAAAACGTCATGCCGGTTCTCCAACACGAGCTGCAAACGTGGGGGTTGCAAATTGCGCCAGAAAAAATTCAAACAGAAGCACCATGGAAATATCTAGTTTGGAAGATTCTGCAACATAATATTTGGCCCCAACAAATTGCTATTATGACTGACGTCTGCACATTGAATGACATTCAGAAATTAATTGGCAATATCAATTGGATAAGAACACAGTGTGGCATCGACAACAAAACCTTCATAGAATCATAGAATCATAGAATGCCGGTGTTTCAGGCACTCTGGTTCACAGAGCCCAATGTTGGTGTCCTGCACGTGATGTCGGAAGATTTCAGGCCTGTGCTGCCATCAGAAAGTTTCTATTTGCTCACTCAAAAAAGTAGTCTGAACACAACTTTCACTGCTCTACAAACCTTCATCTGAGAGACTCTTTGGACACGAACAGGAAGGGTATTTCTATGCTCTCTGGACTTCTGAACACTAAACCTAACCCTGATTGTAAAGAAGTATTTCAGGCCTATTTTAACTCTGTGCAGCCAGGAGTTGCTCGTTCCTAAAAGGATTCTGAACAGAGGTTGTTCTAGTTCACTAAGGTTATTTTAGGAGACTCTTTGCACTCTCATGACAATGGAGCTTCTACACTCCCTGGTTTTCTGAACCATAACCCTAACCCTAATTGTGAAGAAGAATTTCAGTCCTGTTTAGACTCTCAGTAGCCAGGAGTCGCACATACCTAGAAGAACTCTGAACAGAGGTATTTCTAGTTTACTGAGGTTCTTTTAGGGGACTCTTTCCACTCCCCCTATAACGGTGCTTCTATGCTCTCTAACTTTCTGAACCCTAACCCTAATTGGGAAGAAGGATTTCATTCCTGTTTTGACTCACAGCAGCCAGGAGTCGCACATACCTAAAAGAACTCTGAACAGAGGTTTTCTACTTCACTAAGGCTTTTTTAGGAGACTCTTTTCACTTCCACTATAATGGTGCTTCTAAGCTCTCCAGTTTTCTGAACCCTAACCCTAATCCTAATTGTGAAGAAGGATTTCACCCGTTTTCAGTCTCGGCAGCCAGGAGTCGCACATTCCTTAAAGGACTCTCAACGGATGTTCTTCTAGTTTCCTAAGGTTCTTCTCAGAGACTCTTTCCATTCCCACTACAATAGTGCATCTACTCTCTCTGGTTTTCTGAACCCAAACCCTAACCCTAATTTTGAAGAAGGATTTCAGTCCTGTTTTGACTCTCGGCAGGCAGGAGTTGATCATTCATACAAGAACTCTGAACAGAGAGTATCCAGTTTAATAAGATTTTTAGGAGACTCTTCCTACTCCCACTCCAATGGTGCATGTACACTCGCTGGTATTCAGAACCCTAACCTTAGCCCTAATTGGAAAGAAGGATTTCAGTCCTGTTTTCAGTCTCGSCAGCCAGGAGTCGCTCTTCCCTTAAAGGACTCTGAGCAGATGTTTTTTCTAGTTTCCTAATTTTCTTCTAGGAGACTCTTTCCACTCTCACTACAATAGTGCATGTACACTCTCTGGTTTTCTGATCCCTAACCCTAACCCTAATTGGGAGGAAGGATTTTAGGCCTGTGCTGCCATTTGCAAGTTCCTAGTCACTCATTCTACAAAGTACTCTGAGCAGAGCTTTCACTGCTCTACTAACCTTCTGAGAGTCTCTTTTGACATGAATGACCATGGTGCTTATACGCTGTATGGTTTTGTGTAACCTAACACTAACCCTAATTGCGAAGAAGGATTTCAGGCCTGTTTGGAGTCCAGGCAGCCAGGAGACGCTCGTTCCTTAAGGGACTTTCAACAGACGTTTTCTAGTTTACTAAGGTTATTTAGGAGACTCTTTCCACTCCCACTATAACAGTTCTTCTACGCTCTCTGGTTTCGGAACTCTAACCATAACTCTAATTGGGAAGAAGGATTTGAGGCCTCTATGGACTCTAGGTAGCCAGAAGTCACTCATTCCTAAAAGGACTCTGAGCAGATGTTTATCTACTTCACTGAGTTTTTTTTAAGGAGCCTCGTTCCACTCCCATTACAACAGTAATGCTACACGCTCTGGTTTTTTGAACGCTAAACCTAACCCTAATTGTGAAGAAGGATTTCAGGCCTGTTTTCACTTTCAGCAGCCAGGAGTCGCTCATTCCTAAAAGAAATCTGAGCAGAGGTCTTTCTAGTTCACTAACTTTCCTTTAGGAGACTCTTTCTACTCCCACATCCATGATAATTCTACGCTCTCTGGTTTTCTGAACCTTAACCCTAATCCCAATAGTGAAGAAGGATATTAGATATCAGGCCTGTTTGGAGTCTCAGCAGCTAGGAATCGCTCATTCCTTAAATGACTATGAGCACAGGTTTTTCTAGTTCACTAAGGTTCTTCTGAGAGACTCTTTCCACTCCCACTACAACGGTGCTTCTACACTCTGTGGTTCTCTGAAACTTAACCATGACTCTAATTGTGAAGGAGGATTTCAGTCCTGTGCTGCCATCAGCAAGCCTAACTCTAACCCTAAACTAAATTGTGAAGAAAGGTTTCAGGCCTGTCTTCAGGCTCGGCAGCCAGGAATTGCTCATTCCTAAGAGGATTCTGTGCCGAGCTTTTTCTCTTTTATTAAGGTACTTTTAGGAGACTATTTCCACTCCCACAAAAATGGAGATTGTACGCTCACTGTTTTTCTGAATTCTAACACTAACCCTAACTGGGAAGAAGGATTTCAGGCCTTTGCTGCCATCACAAAGCCACTAGTCGCAGATTACAAAATGTATTCTGAGCAGAGCTTTCTCTGCACAACCAGCCTTCTTCTGAGAGACTCTTTTGACACAAACAAAAAGGATGCAACCCTAGTGAACTAGAAAAACCTCTGTTCAGAGTCCTTTTAATAATGAGAAATTCCTGGCTGCCCAGAGTCAAAACATGCCTGAAATCCTTTTTCACAATTAGGGTTAGGGTTAGAGTGGAGAAAAACAGAGAGCGTAGAATCACCATTGTAATGAGAGTGGAAAGAGTCTCCTAAAAGACCCTTAGTGAACTAGAAAAACCTCTGCTCAGAGGCCTTTTAGGAAGGAGTGAGTCCTCGCTGCTGAAACTCCAAACAGGCCTGAAATCCTTCTTCACAATTAGAGTTAGGATTAAGAAAACCAGAGAGTGTAGAAGGACCATTGTAGTGCAAGTGGAAATAGTCTCCTCAAAGAATCTTAGTGAACTAGAGAAAACTCTACCGAGAGTCCTTTAAGGAATGAGCAACTCCTGTCTGCCCAGAGTCAGAACAGGCCTGAATTCTTTCTTCACAATGACAGTTAGGCTTCAAAAAAGCAGAGAGTATTGAAGCAACTTTTTAGTGGGMGTGGAAAGAGTCTCATAAAAAAAAAAAGCTTGGTGAACTAGAAAAAAATCTCCTTAGAGTCCTTTTAGGAAGGAGCGACTCCTGGCTGCCAAGAGTGAAAACAAGAGTGTAATCYTGCTTTACAATTACAGTTTCAGAGAACCAGGTACCGTAGAAGCACCATTCTGATGGGGTTGGAAAGAGTCTCCTAAAAGGAAATGAGTAAACTAGAAAACCTCTGTTCAGATTCCATTTAGGAATGACTGACTCCTGGCTGCCAAGACTCAAAAGAGGTCTGAATTCCTTCTTCACATTTAGGGTTAGGTTTAGGCTTCAGAAATCCAAACAGCATAGAAGCACCTCTGTCGTTCGTGTCAAAAGTGTCTCTCTGAAGAAGTTTAGTAGAGCAGTGAACACTCTGCTCAGAGTACTTTTTGGAATGAGCGGCTTGTGGCTTGCTTACGGCAGCACAGACCTGAAATCCTTCCCAATTAGGGTTACGTTTCAGAAAAGCAGACGGAGTAGAATCACCTTTGTTGTGGGAGTGGAAAGAGTCTCCTAAATAACCTTAGTGAACTAGAAAAACCTCTGCTCAGAGTCCTTTTAGGAATGAAGGACTCCTAGCTGCCAAGAGTCAAAACAGGCCTGAAAKCCTTCTTCACAATTAGGGTTAGGGTTCGGGAAACCAGAGAGCTTAGAAGCACCATTGCAGTGGGAGTGGAAAGAGGCTCCTAAAAGAACCTTAGTAACCTAGAGAARCCTCTGCTCAGGGACCTTTCAGGAATGAGCGACTCCGAGCTGCCCACAGTCGGAACAGGCCTGAAAGCCTTCTTCACAATTAGGGTTAGGGTTAGGGTTCAGAAAAGCAGAGAGCATAGAAGCACCGTTGCAGTGGGAGTGGAAAGAGGCTCCTAAAAGAACCTTAGTAACCTAGAGAAACCTCTGCTCAGGGACCTTTCAGGAATGAGTGACTCCGAGCTGCCCACAGTCGGAACAGGCCTGAAAGCCTTCTTCACAATTAGGGTTAGGGTTAGGGTTCAGAAAACCAGAGAGCGTAGAATCACCATTGTACTGGGAGTGGAAAGAGTCTCCTAAAACAACCTYAGTGAACTAGAAAAACCTGCCAAAAGCCTCAGGACACTTTTTTAATTGTTTGGGAGAGCATATACATAATTTTCACATTCACATTCAATTTGGTTATAAACTGCAATATTATAGGCTTGATCTGAATTCCATCTTGAGTCTTTTTGCTGACTTCAGCTGGTGTTATTCCCCAATGATTAAAAGACACAAACATCAAAGAAAATACTTCTCGTCTTAAATCTTACCTTTATTTTCCTTGGCATAAGCTTCAAATAACAGGACTCAACAAGTAGGCAGAAAGCACATTATCCTTGGGATATTTTCTGTATATTAATGACTGCAAAGGAGAGTGTAAATGTGTCCTTAGATATTAAGGGAACTTTGGCTTTACAGCATATTTTCCTGTATCAAGATTTTTCCTTTTTTTTTTCCTAATATACACTTTTTTATTAGGAAAATGAAAATATGACCACAGGTTCTATGACGAATGTAGTTCAGTTCTGCATGATTGGTACAACACAGCATCTGGGACTATTTTGGAGATGTGATGCAAATGATTGCCTCGTCTCCCTGCATCCCATTTCACCTATAACAGTTGTTAAAAATGAGTAGCTCTCTGAGTAGCTGGATCCACAACTCTTTTTAGGTTTAGTTTAGCTATTAGCAGAGTATTTGTTTATTTTGCATGTTTGCTGTAACATGACTATCATCTCACAATGAGAGAAGAAAACTTGCATAGAGGTTTTCTGGCCATTATTTTAAACATCATTTCAATATTTTTATCTTTGCATAATTCCAAGGAAAAATGATTTTAGGATTAAAAGGTAAAATTAACACATTCATAGGACATCTTAAGTAGAAGATATATATCTTCCTATGCTATTTATAAGTATTTTTAATATGATAACCAAGCAACAGAAGTTTTCTATTCGTCTACATACAATGTAAGAATAAGTTAAAACTATTCTGCAGAGACATCCAGACTTTTTCCAAGGCTCCACTGATAAATCTTTACCTTACTGTTGACATACATATGTGCCTAATTATCTGGGGACAAAATACACTGCACAAAGTTCCTCTCTTCTGCCACATGCCCTGAAGGAGACCTCCTACTCTTCCAGACCAGTGGAAATCTTCTCTAAACCTTCTGCATTAGTGCCTTTAGAGGCACTAAAGTAACAAGCAGTTCAAAGGAGACAGCACATTTAAACACGTCCTTTTTTGATGTTCTGGGGTTCTTCTTAACACAATCATTACATCTTTGAGCAGTTTTCATTGTCTTAAGTGAGAAACATTGGTTTTTCTCTCCCCTTGCTAATGGACTCAAGCTGACCAAACAGGAACAGAGAAGCAGACTGTGTTGAACAACCATACACACAGCTGATCAGCCAAGGACATATTATCATCAGTTAGAAAATGAAGTTGGTGAGTGGCAAGGGGCAGGAGAGGTCCCTGTGTCCATCTGCTTTATGAAGTGACTGTGGSAATACCACAGAGCCCTGCACTGCTCAGCTTCCACATTACTCATTCTGGGCCTCACAGCCAACTGTTTCAAGAAGGCGGAGGTGGCTAAAAAGGAAAGCTCTATTATTTTTTGAAGAAAGATAAGAAAAATAAGATCAATACGGGGCTTATAGTACTTTCTTAGGCAATTAGGACAGGTTTCAAAAAATAAAAGGTGAGAAATAACAGCTCTGAGAGAGTAAGTTCAAAGTCACCTAAAAAGTTCTACAGGCAGYTTGAAAATAAGAATTAAGAGTTGCATGTGTGTTTGCTATGTAAAAGCCACAGGCCACTCTGTAGCTGTAACCTATAAGCCACTGGTTGTACAAGGTTTTCCTAGCTAGCTTTGTACTGGRTGAAACTAAGCTTACTCGCCTATAGTATGTCACTTGATCTACTCCCTACCTCAGTAGTCAAAATACCTTAATAATTTCTCCACATCTATGACTCTCTCAAGGACTTCTCCAATTTCAGGAAGAGCTGAATACAAGTAAGATTTAAGGCAAATAAATATTCCCTGAAAAAAACATACAAATAATGAGGGCTTTCAGTGCTCTTGGTGACTCATACATGTAACATTTCAGTGTTGAAAAATCTAAGCAGTGGTTTAAGTCTTACTCTGCTTCTCTTTGTGTTAAATTTTCCACTGCTGAAAGAGGGGTATGGGATACATTTGTTAATACAAGCAGGATTCTCAAAAATTACAGTTAACAAGATGCAGGAAAAAGAACTGACAAGTAGCTATTTTTATTTTCTGTCTCATGAGAAAACACCTGCTTAGCATCTTAACCAGACTGTGAGAGTCATTTGGATATACCAGATTTACCACTTCCCTAGCACTGTTATGTTTTTCTCACAGAAATATCCCAAGTATCCACACAAATCTGCCTCATCAGTGTTTCTTTCTCAGCTTCAGTCAAGAGTCTTATGTTACATATCAAACATAATACAGTAAAATGCTTTGATATATCATATGACCATGAAAAATGAGGAGACAGATATTCTTTATTGCTCAGCCTATYCTTTTGACCAAAAACCTTGAGACTGTGACTGTAAATGTAATATATTCTCCTTCATTATACTGTGTCTACAAGGAAWGTGCACTGAAACTCAAAATTATTTCAGCAATTGCTTTTTTCAAGCTCTGAAATGTAAAAAGCCTGATGAAACTCTTTGACTTCCTTAATAGCTTGTTTACCAGATGCTATTYTTTTTTCTAAACTGTTTTCTGACATGTTTTAATAGCTAGATAGTGCATCACAGTTTATTTCCACTATAATCTTTAAATTAGGATAAATTTGAGATAGGTTTCATTTAAAGAACTTGTCTCTTATGCATTTCAGAGCTCTGATTTAATATCTGCATTTGAAATCTCCACAGCATTGTATACCAGAGCTGAGATGTCTTTCTACTTATAACTGTATACTTGATTGTTAATGTGCTCATGACTAATTTAGAAAGGTTCAGGGAAAAAAAAAAAGAAAAACAGAGAAGTATTAGACACTGCAGACCCCCTCCGGAGTTCTYATTGATGTTAATTTAGTACAAGGAACAAGTAAATGTAAAGCATATATTAAAAGAGAAAAAAAAATAGAGAGAGAGAGAAAGGATTTCTTTTATGAAGCTTTAACTTTAATTTTGCGAAGAGATAGTTTCAAACATATCTGCAATGAAGAATATTTATGCTAATTTCACACTGACAGTCTAAATACAAGACGTGCCTATTTAAAAAGGAGAGAGTCACATTTGAAAGACAGGATATTGTAAGTTAATGTTTTCTTAATGCATAGTAATCATATGAGTTCAACCTAACCCTTTAAAGGACAGATGCATATACATATACACATACAGAATCATAGAATCCTTAAGATTGGAAGGAACCTTTAGAAATCATCTAGTGCAACGTCCCTGCACATGCAGGGTCACCTAGAGCATGTGGCACAGGGMAGAATCCAAGCAGATTTTGAAGATCTCCAGAAAAGGAGACCCCACAACCTCTCTTGACAGCCTGTTCCAGGGCTCTGTCACCCTCACTGTCAAGAAGCGTTTCCTTAACTTCCTGTGGAACTTTTGATGCTTCAGTTTGTGGCCGTTTCCTATAGTCCTATCTCTGGCCACCACTGAAAAGAGGCCAGCCCCCTCCTTTCTCCCTCCCTTGAGGTATTTATAGACACTGATCAGGTCTTCCCTCAGCCTTCTTTTCTTCAGGCTGAACTGACCCAGCTCTCCCAGCCTTTGCTCATAGGGCAGATGTTCCAGGCCCCTGATCATCCCCGTATTTATGTCTATATAAAATCTTTGGAGGATATCATTTTTTCCTCTACCCTATTCATCAGTTCTTCATTGTTTTTCTAGAAAATATTTACATACACATTGTTTCTCCTTTGAAGGGCTTCAGTGTTACTTATGTCACTTTCCAACAATTTTAAATGCCTCACAAATATTTAGCAACTACAAAAGGACAAAAAAAAATAATTCCATTAACACTGATACAGGCCATCTAAGAAAAAAACASAGGCCATGCTCACTTTACTGTCAAGATACAGTGAGGAGGTTCTTTGTATGTCAGTGAGTGACATTGTCAAAATTTCTGTGTGTATGAAGCAGAATTCAGAAACACACTGTGAATCTAAATCATCACAAAATTTATAAATGCTGAGGCATTATTTTGAGCAAGTAAGTATTTGTGATCCTTACTGCTGTAGAGTAATTATTGCAATAAATAGCAGCGCTTGCTGCTATTAGGAGTTTTGGAAAAAAAAAAAAAAAGACAAAAAGACCATCCATATCACATAAGAATACAAAGTGTGGAAAGATGGAAAAAAATGGTTGCTATACTAATCTTGTTGTCATGGTAACAGCCTATTTCACCCAAAAGGGTGAATTCATGAAAAGCATGAATCAGCGAATCTCAACCGAAGTATGAGGAAAGGTGGTTATAGAAAATTAGTATAAGTAGGAGCTGTAATACCTCAGTTCAAGTGGGAGAAAGGCCAGAAATATCAGATCAGCTAGCAAATTTCAACATAAGCACACTTTCTTATTCATTATGAGCTCAGTACATTCATTGTATACAGAAGTCATTAAAATCACCATTTTCTTGATCCAGCATTACCAAGATACCCTTTATAGTATGTATATCAAGAAAATAAAATTAACTAAACTCAGCAAAGGCAAACAAGTTGGTAAATGCAGACAGTACAAAGTGCAGACGAAGAAGGTAAGCAATCACATGACCAAGGATTATTTAGAGTTTTCACATCTCATTCATCTCTAATTGATTATTTTTAAGGATCTTTATAGACTAAACTAGATAGCAATGCATCTAATATTAGGTGAAAGAAGTTTCATCCAAGGTCTCCCCAGTTTTAGCTTAAAAATGGAAAAGGTTATTTGTACACACACACACACGCAAGTCTGCTTTTGATTTAAAGGAGTAAAATCTGGTTCTGGTTCATCAAATTATTCAAGCTATTAAAGAGCTTCAAGGTCATGAATAACTTCAGGTGTTACAGGTACGCTTCAGGACTACAGACCATCATTAAGCACTGGAGCTAAGTCACCTTCTGTCAATAGAAACAAATGAGTGTTATATGAAGCACTTAAGTACTTTTACTAAAGACACGGCAAAGTTGAAAAAAGGTAGACAAATATGCTAGGCAAAATTTCATTGATTCTGAGTTCATTGCTTCTATGACATTCACCTCTAATAAAGCTTAAAATGATTAGCATAAATGCCATTGATGCAAACTGGTTCAAGGATTGTGCAAATATATTGTGTGCTGTAAAATAAGCTGGAGGTTCAAAATCAAAGAACCAGAAAAATCTCAGATAACAATTTTCACAGTAATGTCCTACCTCTATCTTTTTGCATATATATGTGAATGATAAGATGGAGATGTTTATTATATTTATTATTTAATACCAGAAGGGTGAATGTAGGGAGTGATAGGACAGTGATAGGACAAGGGTCAATGGATACAAGTTGAAACACAGGAAGTTCCATCTCCATGTGAGGAAGAACATCCTCACTGTAAGGGTGACAGAGCCCTGGCACAGGCTGCCCAGGGAGGCTGTGGAGTCTCCTTCTCTGTAGGTCTTCCAAATACGCCTGGATTCCRCCCTGTAYCCCGTGCTCTGGGTATCCCTGCTGGAGCAGGGGGGTTGGACTAGATGATCTCTGGAGGTSCATTCCAACCATTCCAATCCAATGATTCTGTGATTCTGTGGTTATATGATTCTAGAGTGCTAGGTGATAATGCTAGATTTTTTTACCTTTTTCCTGTCATGTCCCAGAATCTGTGAAAGTTTTCACTTATCCAAAAGATAAGAATTAGAAGAATAAAAGAATAGCAAGCTTATTAGTAAGTTTTGTTATTCCTATAACACTAGGATCTTATGATTCCCCTTTGATACATTCTTAAAAAATCAGAGTGGGCAAACCTATCTAAAATGAAACTAAAAAAACTATTGTCATAAGAGTTTAGAAAGCAAATGGTAAAAAACACAAAAAGTCAATTAATGTTCAAGTTTTTATCATGACTTGCAATGAAAACCTGAAATTCTGAATCATTCTTGGACTCATCTGGTGTGTTCTAGAGACAGAAAAGAGAAAACAAAAATCTAGAGACGTTGAGATTTCCATCCTGGCTTTTTTTTTTCACATATATACAATTGCAACAGACACTTTCTCAAAAATGTAATGAAAGTTACTGTTTTCAGAGATGTTCTTTCAGTTAGGATGTTTCATTCCTTACTGCTTACTCATCTCAAGATGCGAGTGTGAAGTAAATGTGGTTACAAGTGGRCATAATGTTTTATTTCTGATTAAGGTGTGGTTGTTTTTCAATATTAACTCCATGTGACACACTGGAAAAGGCAGACATCATTATAAAAACAGTAGGTTTTAAAACTCATACTTTTGATGTTTTTGTCTTAGTACTAGAAGAATAAATTATCATTAATAAGATGAGATGAAACCATAGTTATCAGAATATAAAACTTCAAGCAGACTCACACAAATCCAATTATACAATTTAAATGGAATATCTCTGATTACATCTGTTATATAAATAGGAGATATTCATAAAATACATTTAAAAGTACAGGTTTCTATGTTTTATATTCTACATCTCAACTAGTATCAGTTCAGCTTAGACTATAACCCTATACCTATCGCTTATTCATCTGCTCAAAACAAAATGTTGCAGTTTCTTTAGAGAGATGTATGCAATGTGGAGACATACCACAGCAAGCGCAGAGACAGTCAGCTTTTTGGCCTGAATGCACACAATAATAGTGGCAATCTACTGCCAAACAAAAGAGAAGAGAAGAGAAGAGAAGAGAAGAGAAGAGAAGAGAAGGGCAGGGCA
>NW_020454428.1:2237178-2255889 GCF_003342845.1 Nothoprocta perdicaria | reverse complement strand
AAAAGAAAAGAAAAGAAAAGAAAAGAAAAGAAAAGAAAAGAAAAGAAAAGAAAAGAAAAGAAAAGAAAAGAAAAGAAAAGAAAAGAAAAGAAAAGGAAGAAAAAAGATATACCTGATCTTGGTACAAGTATAACTAATGTTCTCTGTTCTGGTATATTTTTGTGACCCCAAACAGTGCTCCACATAGAGGTTCTGCTTTGCTCTCAGTCCTTCACCTCAGTATCTCAAATTTGTTGTGACGATCTGTAAAAAGTAACATAAATGAATAACAGGCATGTAGAGCTGATCAAAAACATACAGCCATGATCCAAGAGTTAAACATTAGAGACTGAATTAYGTGACTGCATTTCAGATTTGGTAGCACAAGCAAGTGCTTGGCAGATTTGGTAGCACAAACATTCTGGTCAGGATCAAGCACCCACTCCCAGACACCCCAAGCCTAATTCTGCCCACTGGTAGAGGCTTCACACAGTACAGAATGGCCTTCTGACTGCACAAACCAGTAATAACTGTATTATAGGCCTCAATAATTCTGATGTATGTCTCCAACCACTCTGTTCATAAACAAAGGAGTTTTTGCTACCCAAACTGTGAAAAAGTGCAAATAGGGGAGAATCTGGTGCAAAGAGGACCAGATATTATTTTGGGGAGATCTTATGTATGATCTAAGTCCTGGAGAGAAAGCTTGAACCATAGTTCTGCTTATTTTCAAAATGGATTCTTGYTGCAGTAGCTGGCAGAGTCATCATATTTGCATTTTAGAAATTATTATTTTATTATTTTGATTGAAAAGTTTGAAGCTGCAAGAAAGAATCTAAATGAGGAATATTTTGTGTTACCAGTGGGAAATCATAGACAAAGAATTACAGCTGTGCAATCCTTCATAAAATTGAAAGTTTTGTGTGAATATACCCACAGGAAATGTTTGAAATATATTAGTTTGCTATCTCAAAACACAGTACTTATGTAATCTCTGAAAAGTGGTAGTCTTTAATGTGAGTTTAGCATTTGTAAATGCAGATGAATTTGTACACACCTTTAGTATGATGATTTGCTGTATCCTAGCTGTGTGGAATTTGSAATTATAACTGAATAACATTCATGACCCTCTCCTGGAAAAACATAGTATCTGGAAAGATTTACCCATTACCTACTACATTCCCAAACAAAATTCTCAGGTCAGCAATCAAAGCCCTGATGTTATGTAATAACCTGGTATTAACTAACCATTTATAAATCCAAAGATGTATTTTCAGAGTCACAAAAAGAGTATATTGACAAAATTCTATACGTGGCCAAAAAAAAAAAAAAAGGACCATGGAGAATTATGAAACCCAAACAGAATATTACATGCATTATACCGGTAACTAAAGTCATATATCATATGTGAAAGTTCCTTTTTATCTGTGCTAGTAACAAGAACATTRTAAGAGAACAATGTATTCCATGAAACTGAAAAGCAGTGCAATACACGCACAGAAATGAAAGCACAGAACCCAAACTCCTGGAGTGCCTGACTACTGTGCYCCCAGGTAAAGAGCTGAAACTGGATGTTGGTTTTCCTGTCTCTACAATATGGTAATAATAGCTATAGGCTCCACATACTACTGCAGTCTGCCTTTCCACCCTGCCCAAAAGTCTCCTTCTGTGTTTTCTATATAATTGTTAATAAAGGTAAATACAGGACGTGTTGGTTGCAGTCAAGCTGGGGGAAGACAAACCAGGAGGGCAGAGGAGAAAGAATATTGGAGATACCTGATGAGGGTGAACCGCATGTTCCTATGTCTAATGGAGGCCAGGAACCAATATGACCCTAGCAAATGATTTAAGGGAACATATAAAGGAATAGAAGACTTAAAAGTAAAGGCTTCTGAGGCTTCTAAATTAAGGAAATGGGAGTATATCACATAGTATTGCAAAGCATAGCAGGGGAAYGGGAGGAGGCACTGATCTCTAACCATGGTAGTCAGCAGAACACTCCCATGAACTGCATGATTCCTATTTAGCATGTGAATTAAGGCAACATCCAAACCTGCAATGGCTTAATTTAGGCCATCTATTATATTTCTTAAACATCCTCATTATTAGGATTTTCATGATGTCTAACATCAACTAAGTACTTGCCCTATTTTTGGCAGATAAAATTGTCTCAATTTAGTTTGAATTCCAAGTTATTATTATTTACCCTTCTTCTCAAACAGAAGAATTTGTGAGATGCCTTTGAAAATGTTTAATCCAAAATAAGCAGAAATGCATCAGTTAAAGATGGTGGTAATAACCCAAAATGAAGATAACAGTGTCAGAGGAACACCTAATAGCTCCAATCCTCCATAATAATTTTGGTCCTCTCATGCTCCATTGATAAAGCTATGAAGTCACAAGAAGCAGTAAATTAACCTGCCAAACAACTTAGCCAGGATTGAATTCCTTCCAACCCCTTCACAGCGTGTCAGTAAACCTCTGGACTACTACTGAAAATTCTTACCACTTAGACTTCACTTACCAGTCTGTTCTGGGATTAGGATATGTTTCCAAACTGGTAGCTATACTTGAAATACAGTAGCAATATTAAGATTCAGAATAACATCCTTCTCACCTTTTGTTTAAGATTTCATTCATTTGGGCAGCGGGACATGCAAGTACAYTGGAACACCTAAAGGGATACATATATGAATAAATTTCTCAACAGTGGAATTACATTTCTTTTTTAAGTAGATGTGGTTATGGTTTCTGATCAATAGCTTCATTGTGTTCCTGCCTTCTCTAATTCCTTAAGAATAAAATAGGCAGGCACTACCAAATAACTCCAATTAAATACTCCAATAACTCAACTCCAGTACTCCAAAGTATAAYTCCTTGCCCACCAGAGCAGATGCTGTCTGTATGCTTTTCTATATAATTTCATACTTTACCTATAGCTCAGATCTACTATTAGAGTTTCAGTATAAAAGATGGGAAATCTTAATGAAATGCATTTGATCCATCTTGTGACTATAAAGCTGGAGCTATATAGAAATGTCTCTCAAATGGAAATAATTTTACAGTGACATTTTCAGCACCTTCCACTGGGATATATAGCCTGCAATAAGATGTTTTGAAAGTACTTTTTTAAACTGATTTTTATTCTTCTCCCATACAACAATGTTTGGATCATATACTTATAAAGAGAGTGAAAGTTTAATATAAGACATACACAACTGAAATTTATATAACTGTTAAACTACTATATGGGGGAAAAAAGCACTTAACAAAGTCTTAGTTTGTTTTCATAATTTTAAGAAAAATGTATATTTAAGAAGTGTTTTGAAAGCAAAATAAAAAGGAAATTGTTGAATGGCTGAGCTGTTGCTTTCCAAGTCTACAGCCATAGGGAGAATACCAAGGGACTGTGACAAGTGAATATGACAATGACAACGAGGTCCTAGATTCCTCTGGATCTTTATATCATTAACAGTAATTATTTTACCATATGTCATACATAGAATGCTGCTCCATTCTGGTGAAAAATCTTGTGTGTTCCAGCAAAATACTATATAATTTTTCTCAATATAATGGTGAGGCCTAAAGACACTTAAAAGTTTATCAGAGTGCTGCTGGAGAATGTGGACATGGCAAATAGTGGATATTGCGAAAGCAAAAGAATATAGATGTGAAAACTGCAAAAAGCAGTGTTGTCACATACAGAGCATACATTAAAGTAACCAACTCACAGATCCAACAATGTCTTCCTCTTTCACATTCAAAAAACAGTTCAAGAACTGCAGGAATACTACTTTCTTCCCAAGTCCCATCAGTAGACTTGTAATAGAGCAGGTAAAAGCCCAAATGTTCAGACTACATTCATAATATTTCCCTGTTCCAAACTAAAATCATTACTGTAAGTTTTTTCTCAAATGCCATACACACAGTCCTCTACCCATGTTCAAATACATTCTTTAAAATAACTTGTAGCCAAATTTCTGTGCAAAATAAGTGATGTTGACTTTTCTAGTTTGTATAATTCCTCCCCAATTTCTCCTTGAGAAGAAAAGGTAGCAAAAGTTGCCAGAGACAGCTTGTAAGTTTTRTACAAAATGCCTCTCCCTGTTCTACTTAGAGAAATAATTGCCTCTTGTAAGACCCGCCCCCAAAAAAGTGTATGAAGAGTCTCAGTTACACTGGTATCATCAACAGAACAATTGTTAATGTTCCAGGTAGAGAACGAGAATGACCCTAATTGAAAATAGCCTGTAAAAATAAATTCTAATTCTAAAGACTTTCAAAAAGTTTGATTTAGTTATGATGCAAAATGGAACTCTGTTTAATAACACTAACAATATATGAGAATGAGAATGGCGTGGTTTTCGTCTGCACCACCTCCTGTCATACGCACTCTCCATAAATTTCTCTTCAGAATGTTAAACCTGATCAGATCTTTGGATCCAGGTTTGACAGGTTATCTAGACTAACAACTATGGTTTATCACAGGAGGCTTTTGAAAAAGCATTTAAGAGTCTATCCTCTTCCTCACAAAATATACTGGTATTTCATGTTTGAGAGAATTTAAACAAATGCAGTATGTCAACTGAATATTTATCAAGTTAAAAGAGAGCAAACRCATTCAGAAAATTATTTCTTGTTCAAAACGTTTCTTTGGTTTTGAATAAAGAGGAAAAAAAAAGAGGAAGAAAGAAAATGATATCCATGGGGTCATATTTGCAAATGAAGCTTTGATTTCARTGTATACTTTGCATACTGATAAACAGACCATTTATAAATCATGGAGATATAGAGAAAAGAGTAATCAATATAAYCTCAAGTTCCATAAAAGCTTACTACGTTATATCATGATCATCAGAAAATGCACAGGATTAATCCAAGTTTGGAATAGCAAGAAAGYCAGTGCGAGACACCTATATTCCAGTACTCCAGGGAGGACCCTGTTTGCTGATGCTACATTCTGCTTCACTGGTAACCAAGGCACCAGTCAAACATGGGAAGCTTCTCTCATTTATGTACACACACATACTTTTCCAACTATTCTTCTCCGAGTTGAATATTTGTCCAGAAATTTTTCCACTTTGACATGTTTAAAAGGCTTAAAAAAAGAGAAAAAAATCTGTAATCATCACAAATATAAAATTGTGTTTAAGTACTGAGAGCTTTTCTCCTCAGTTGTTGGTTCTCACAGTAATTATTTGTATTTTGATATATTCTCTATAGGTGTGATCATTCTCAAATAAATAGCTACTACTTTTAAAGTGTTCRTCATGTCTTATTAAATAAGACCTTATTGAGCACTGATTTCATGAGACTTTTAAGTAAAACTAAAATTAAAATTAGTTTTCACGATGCTATTAGCAGCATTTCCATTCCAACTCTGCTGTATTATAATTTCAGTTACTTAAGTTTTTATTAAGGATCATATGGCTTGTTAGGTATGCTGGTGTCCTTTTAAGAAAAGAAAATAAAACTTTCTTGTCTCTTATTTCCCTGTAGAGGCTACCAAATAAGAGACACAGACTTGATCTTTCCTACATTAAAAATCTGTGTTTGCTCTTTCAACCACAGACAGTTGGAGTRAAAACAGAGAGCTGACTGATGGCTGCCTCATAAATTGCATACAGTCCCAATTATACCTTCTCTGCAGAGTATTGCTCATGCTTACATGACTGCATATAAGGTCTCAGATGATTTTTTTTCTATATAATCATTATGATCTTTTTCAAGTTTGAATCTTTATGACAAGTCATTTAAACCTTGAGAGAAGGTTTAGGGAAGGTCTCTAGTTCCTCCTAACAACCTTGTATACTAAAAGTAACTGAGAAATATTACTGGAAGTATTCACTCTTTTTTTTTTCTATAGGCCATTCATTTTCATGATCATCTTTTTTTTTTTTTTTTTTTCTCCTAAAATATATGTTGTTTATTATCTTAATCAATCCTCACAATAACACAACCACTTTCAGGCCAGTACATTCCCTTGCAGATTTTAACTCCAGACTTGAGCTATAGGCCAAAGGAAAGTGATAGCAGACACATTAGAAGAATATTTTTGGCTCCTATTTCTGCTGAGTAAAGGGAAAAGRCAATTGTTGATTCACTTATTCTGCATGCTTGAGTGCAGGAAGGAAATGCTGTCTCCTCTATGCCACAAAACACAAGATGAGAAATAAGCCTGTAGGAAATTCTGTGGGAATGGAGGTAACAAGTACAAACATTACAAAATTTAAGAAAGCAATTATTCAATTATATCAAACAAGGRGTACACTGAGGTACACTTTGAGGAAGAGGTTCCACTGCAGGCCCAAAATGGCACGCATGGAGCTTGGCTGAAATACCATGCATGGACCTAGTAATTTCAAATAGAAGAGCTCATCTGAACCTCCAGGATGCTCAGACAGTTAAATCCAGCTGAACTTGGGCAAAATAATGGATCTAAACTAGATTATTGGTATTTTTACTGTGCTGTAAAAGTTAACACAGCTTTAGCTGCAATATTYTGAAAAACTAGCTCAGATATACACAAACTCAGTTCTACAATGCATAAATTTTCATGAAATACTATCATCTCTACTAACAGTGACAAAAATATTTTTGGAAAGTTTTACTTRGTCCATGTTGGCTGAACATTCATTTCCTTCTTCACCATGGAAAATTCACCCCTAACCTCAAAGGTATTCCTCATTTTAATCCAAGGACAAAAGTGCTACAGTAAGCTCAAAGGCTKACTGTAGATTCTAATTGACTTTACTACAGTGTATATATTGCTTGTAAAGAGCAAAGTCAAAGTTTAGTGGGATATCAGGGTCTAAATTATATCATTAAATTGGTTGTACATATAGATAACCTCCTAAGAATTGAATGGACAGTAAATCAATGCATCTCAAACACACAAAATTATTTCTAACTATTAGCCCTTCACCTCAGCTTTCCTTYAGGTGATAATTACAGAAGTATTCCTACTGCTCCTCCCTTAGGTAAAATAGAAGACTTACACAGACTTTCTTTTAATTATTATTATATTATGCTTCCTATCCAAAATTAGAACATTGTACTAATCTAACTTATTTCTACCAAAATGATTGTTGCCTTTTGCTTTCTCACATATTCATACAAGTTTCTCATCTCCTATTATCATTTATCCTACCATGATCTAAATCACTTGGATATTTAGTTCTTCAAGTACCCTTTTTTGGACAAGTCCTATCTTTTTCACTATAACACTGTAAAGAAGTTTAGAATCCATTATTGCTAGGTGCTATAAAACAAATCTGATAACTCAGCGCCTTAGCCCACTCTTACACCAAAAGCTTTGACTTTTTAAAAAACTTATTTATAGTAAGCCACACAACTTTCAAAGTTTGCATTCTAGGATTTGCTTTAATATGCAAGCTTTGATCCTCAAAATSATCAGCTTCTATGAATGGCTTCTATTAAAAATGCATATTTTTTGCAAATAGCAATAAACCTGGAAGAATAAAAGTCATTAGCATGTGTATGGTTTTCCTGGAAAAATAAATGCTGCTTTTGTTGGCTACTCTTTTAAAAGTCCCATCTATTTCAGTGAAGGCAAAATACAGTTAGAGAGACAAAGAAATGCATAG
The DNA here is from genome assembly GCF_003342845.1 of Nothoprocta perdicaria. NCBI lineage: Eukaryota > Metazoa > Chordata > Aves > Tinamiformes > Tinamidae > Nothoprocta > Nothoprocta perdicaria. Next base: position 2,248,303 of record NW_020454428.1, on the reverse strand, counting down.
TTATCATTTCAGTTCCCTCCTTGTCCATATATTGAGTGTTTTTTTTTTTCATTAAGAAAGCATARTTATTACTAGGGCAATTAGCTGTCAGGAAACCAGAATTTCCGAACAGTTAAAATAGTATATTGCAAATTCTTATATCCATTCTAAAATTTGTCAGAAACTTACTAAAGTCTAGTCTTTTATGGGGCTCTGGTAAGCAAGATAAAGAAAAATGGCCTAGAGTTAGATTCTAGCAGATACTTTTGAGGTTTTCTTTTTAAGATAAACTCTCATGGTGCACTAAAACTTAATGCCATACTGGGATTATAAACAGCACTAAGGCCAACTAGTCTTATATGTCTAAAAAGATGAATCTGGCCAATAACCATATGAATTACATTCTGCTTAGGAGTGCAACAAGAGTATGATGAGCAGTTTCAGGCATTTCAAAGAATTTGCCTAATGAATTAGATCCACAGGAGAAAAGTTAATGTGGACATAGAATGTGGGGAAAGACAGAGTGACTCAAAACTGTTGGTCTAAAGATCAGATGTTTGGGAGACATAATAATGAATTACGCTGAGTAGGTAGGGAAAAACCTTGTCTTCATGTCTATAATGAACAGATAAACTAATGGATTTTAGTCACAGCAAAAAAAGATTTGGCTTATACAACAGAGAAAGTTCTAGTAATAAGAGTAGTGAAACATTAAAATAAATTACCTGTAAGACTACAAAGTCTCCCTCACTATAAGGAGGGATATATGTTCTATACTACATTCTTAAACAAACAAACTAAATGAAGATCTGCCAAGCAAAACATAATTATAATTGATACTGACTTTGGTGAAAGGATGGATCTTTCAAAGACTTTTCCGAGCCCTTCCGATCCTCAAGGAAAACAGTCTGCAGGGAATAAATAAATAAATAAATAAATGGAAGTTTCCAATTAAATCTCAGAAGTCACCTTACCTTTACTTTTCAGGCCTGAAATTTCATGTGATTGAAAGAAGGACCCACTTGATTTGAAAAGCTCTTGTGTAGCTTCAGTACTTCTCATGACACCTCCTACCTCACTGGCCTAACTTGGCTTTCCTGGATTTGACAGCAAGTCTCAAGTGAGTGAGAGAACAAGTGCTAGAAAAGTTATTATCTTGTGTAATATTACCAGACCAGCGCATAATGAAATGTCACCACCCATCCATGCTCATTTATTTCTAATAAATGGATTGAGTGAGATCATTAGCAGCCATAACTTATTTTTCTTCATAACAGCAAGAATGATGCCTTACTTTACATAGCCTGAGAACTGCACAAAACATCAATAAAGACACAAAATTGTTGAGTGCAGAATCAGACCAATCATGCACAGTCTATTACACAGTCTAGCAGGCATCTTCACTTAAAAATAATTCTTAGTAAACAGTTTGCAGTTTTAACTCTTTGAATTAGAAGAATTGGTTGGTTACGATTTTATTATTGATTGAAAAATCTTTAAAGATGCAGGAATCCAAATATATTACATTTAAATAGCAAAAGCTGCATGAAGATGTACAATAGGCTGCTCATAGAAGGCCAAATGAGAGAGGAAGTATATTTGAAATGTGAGAGCATAGCTATTCTATCCAACAGTAAGACATGGACCACAAATAAATCACATACAGCCAGCCACTCTTCTACAGTGTAGATGAAGTCTGTAAGACTACACACTTCTGAACACAAGATAAAGGCAAGGACTGGTGTAGCACACTAGCTTTTTAACTTTTCACTTATGACAGCTCTATGACACATCCATGAATTAATGTCTTTTCCTATTCTGCCAGTAATTGTAACCATGACACACTGAAGTCAGTAAAATATTTGCCATTTTCTTCTATGTGAACAGAATTAATGCCAGTTAGAGTGATATATACTTCTGCCAGGCTAGTCATAACCAGTTACATATATTTAGTTATTTAGGTACTGAAGAAAGTAGCTTGTGAGAGATGCAGTTGCTCCCAGAATCCTTTGTTTCAGTAACTCCTCCAAAAACTTTCATGATTCCCATTACAGTAAAAAATACAAAAAAAAAGAGAAAACATCTAGTTACAGCCTCAAAGAGGCTGACAAACAAAAAAAGGTAGCAAAATCAATCATTTTTGAGAGATCTAAGCTTTAGAAAAGCTAGAATTATTTCACATCTAACAACAGAGAAGAATTTGATGTACTATACTTTTGCAAATCCTTTTTTGCCCTTTCTTACAATTTCACAGAAATATTACACTTAAGGATGAAATATAGTATAAGTGTAACAAGAAAAAAATACAATATTTATAAAAAAGTCTTGCATAACCTAAGACTATGTACACTAAATACCTCTTTAAACCTCTCTCTAAAACTCTTTATTGCCAACCAGAACAGATGAAAGTAACTTAGATGCTTGAGTTGTTCAGCTTACCAACGTTAATATTTGACATATTTGAAATGTATCAGGACTGCCTGAACTAAAAAAAAACGCCTTGGGGATAGTTCTTAAATGTTTTACTTGCTTGCTTTGTTTTAAATCACAGATTAATTTAATATTATTTGACACTCTGAAACATAATTCCATCTTGACATAAGTCACTGTGGAAATTACATAGAACATCCAAGAGAATCTCATGTTTGATTAAGTTGTGGTTATTCTTTTAATTAAAGATATTTAAAGCAGGAAAATGTATTTCAGTAATAGAAGCCAATAAAGAAATCTAAATTCAATTTATCACTCCAGGACAGCTCTCAATTATTATCTTTTTAACACTACACWTTAACTGGTGGCACCCAGCGCAGGATATCAAAGCAAGAAACTTAGGTATTCATAAAAATATTAAGTGCATAATGAGAACTGCACATCCCTTCATTTCATCTTCTCAAAGCGAAAGTACTACTGCAGGGCATTTTGTGATCCTGTGAGGAAAAGTATCACTAGCTGCAAGGAATCCTTATGTCACCGAAAACCTGGAATAAACCTCTTAACACCAATGTAGTATTAAGAAGCAGGCATTCACTTTATTGCAGTGCTGGATGCACAGGGGATAGCTTCATCTATTGTTCATCCCTAAGGTGTGCTTGCTAAAACTTTTTATTTCTCTATTATCTACATATGAATTAAATTCTAGGAAACGATCATACATATTCATTCAGTTTCCTGGAACTAATTACAATATACCCCACCCTCACGCACATGCGCCCTCTCTCCCTTTGGTGGTCTCTGGTGGTCTTTTTGAGACCCCCCCTGGTGGTCGTCTTCCAGGAAGTCACTTCCATATATGGCTTCATTTTGACTCAGTGGGCCCTGTTTTGGTTCTACTGCCCTGCTTCAGCCAGTTCCACAAAGATACGGTGGTCTTTATCTTCGTCTTCTATCGGTGTTTGCTCCTTTTGTCTGTGTTCTCTCATGATGTTCCAGCAACACCTGCTGTTTTGTCCATATTCTCTCATAATATACCAMCAACAACAGTGAAAATATGTCCTTGGGTGCATCTTCTTCCGGGGTTTCTCATAACACTTACATCTGAAAGTCTAACAATTGGTAGCCTTTGGCCTTTATTACTGGTTTTGTATAGTTTATTGTTTCAAAATATATGATTCTGAAATATGATAGAAAAGAAATGAAAAAGATTAAGAAAGATAAAAATATTAAAGAAGAAAAAAGAAGAAATATCCACATTTTAGATCTTATTTCTAGATTTCATCATCTCAGTTAAAAAAGAGATACCAGTGCCCTTCAGTTCATCCTGAATATCTCATGACTAAKGTTTTTGGCCATCTTTGCTGTCTTTTGATCAATAAAATAGAATATATCACTTTCATTAAGTGCAATGAGTTTAAAATGTAATGGTGTATTAGAAAACTAGGGAACATTGGATAAAAGCTTCATATCTCCTGTAGCTTTATTATACTGTTTTATTATACAATATATTCCAGGTACTGTAGCTATAAAGAGCTCCCTCAACTGTCTCTAACCAATCCCATTAATTATCATGTATTACCATGCAAGACAAAGACAATTAGCCTTAAAGTGATCTTGAATGAGCTGCAGGGAGAAAAACTGCCCTTCTGAAGACTGATCAAAGAGTTGAAGATATATGTTTTGGGCAGCAAATTCCTCTACAGCTGGGAGAAAAAAAAAAAAAAAAAAAAAAAAAAAAAAAAAAAAAAAAAAAAAAAGGTAGGTTCCTAGGAGGAGCTAGGTTACCAGAATTAGAAGGAAGGATAGTAGAACAGTTAATGCCATATGTTAGAGTGAATGCAAACAAAGGTACTCCACGTAAAACACTGTCCCTTCTGGAGGAGTGTGGATGACTTGGGGACTTTTCCATACATAAGTAATAAAAAATGCCAAACCTTTTTAAGGGTATTTTAAAGTAAAAAGAGGGAGACCCACACTTATGTTCTGTTTGGCTACTATAGAATTCAAGCCCACAAATAACAACAGCAGTCTGATTTTGTATTCTTTGCCTTTAGCATGTTCTAAAAGCTTGTTCTCCCTGAAAGAGTTGCTTTAGATGTCACTTGAGCTGTGATCTTTTCACTATTCAGTGAAACTGCTTATTGCAACGGCCTTCCAGGTAGGTCAGTATGTGGACTGGTTTTGTATTTCCTTACCTCTTTCTCACTCTTCTGTGTGCCCACAGATCAAATTAAGGGACTTTATCTTCCCAAAGTACTTGAGACGCTGCCTGTTTTACAGCTGTCAGGTAACTAAGCATAGTGTGAAGAGGTCAATTTTATTTCTTATACTGTGTGAARAGCCATCTTTTGCAAAAACAATTTTGTTGTATAAATGTGTACACTTAATGAATGCTCCTCATTTATAAACTTTTGATTCCATGACTCACTATATGCCATTTTAAGAGTAAAATATATGATTGGTTTTCCTACTTACTGGACCTCTATGAAAAGAATGACCGTCCAATGTGTTTCAGTGTTTAAAGCTATGTATTTGAGTCACCAAGCAATTACACATCCGAAATTACACATCCTGTGATTCTCATATAGGTGATCTTTAAACATGAGTATTTGTAATCAGTGAGAGGAACTCCCATCCAGGGCAGAGCCTCCAGACATGGACTGAAGTTCAGCATGTTGCAGCACTGTCATATATGCTGTATACAGCATATATATATATACAGCATATATATACAGCACATATATATATATATATAGCAATGTGCCCTGGGTCTGCTGAGATGCCCAGCTCCCTAACCTGCAATAGGTGCTTAGATTCTCTCCCACAAATAGACTCACAACTCATCTTTTTTCCAAGGCAAACACTGCAACAACAACAACAACAACAACAACAACAACAACAACAACAACAACAACAACAACAACAACAACAATAATAATAATAATAATAATAATAATAATAATAAAACTGCCTAGACTGTTTTTTTGGAATGGCTTCATTCTTCTTACAGATATTCAAGTGATCCAGCATTGCTGATTTATAACATTTACTTTAGTTTGGCATGGAAAAAATGTACTCACAGATCAATTCTTTCAACAGGCCAATTACACTGAAATGTACTTGTTGGTCTACAGCCAGCATACTCTATAATATATTTATTTTTTACATCCACGTTATTTACTTCTCTGAACAGCATTGCTCATCTGTAACTGTTCTGCCTTGATACAGAAAGGAATTTTGTTTTGTTCTTAAAACAACCTGGTTTATTTTCAATGGGCTCACAGTTGCTTGGGCAGCATTTCACTTTTCTGCGTCATGCTGCACTCAGTGGGCAGTCAGAGACAGATCTGTTTTGCACCAGCCCTGACATATGTAGAGCATTAAAATTATTTATTACTATGCTGAATCTCTTTTAGGGTGGGATTTGTTTYTATAAATAAAGCTTCACAAAGAGAAGGTTTTGCACCAAGCATTTGTATTTTATTTATGAGAAAATGCAGCAAGCAAGCTGTAGCATCTAAAAGGTATTTTTCCTTTTGCTTTTTGGAGATGAATGTTCACTCAGAAGTATGATCACTGAAATGTAGTTAATTGGTTATGATCGGCTGTCAGCTGAAAGGCGGAATGTTATCTGGGTGGGAATGTCTGCTGAGTGGTCAGTTGCCTCTTCCCATAAAGTTGTAGTTTGGAATAAGAGCAATTCAATTGAGATATTTTATGTATTTTATCCTTTAAACTGCATGATGCCTTCCCTGGGGCAAGGTGGGAGACTGGCCTAATATATAGTTTCACTCTGCAGTTCTGTTCTGCTTGTATGCRCTACTTGTTCCTGGAAACATAGCCTCTGAGTTCCCGTTTGCCTGCCCWAACTCCAAGCAGTCCCTAAATCAGATCTTCCATTCTGCCTAGGCTGTCTTCAATCCAGATCCAGACTTCAGAAAACTCTGAGCATTGAGATCTCCCTAGAACTGCAAGCATTTGACTGTGGATCCAAACAATTGATATTGTTACTTACTGCAGTGTTATCATCCCTTCACACTTTTATACTTCAGATATGCTGCATWAATGTTAAATTCAGTTGACATTAGTTGACATTAGTCTGCAAAGAATACATTTAAAAAACAGTTGATTGATTTTGTTTGTACCAAAATCAAGTCAGGAGAATACGGAATATATTCCTCCTCCCTACTGAACTTGGAAAAAAATTCCCTTCTGGGAAATACCCTGCACCCCTTACATCACCACATCTGTCTGCTGGCAGCAAAGCACAAGGCAACAATACTTTTAAAAATAATCCAACTCCAGGCATCAGGCCACTTCTACCATTCTTTTTTTACCCTTGGATGGCTTTTACTAATCTTTAAAGCAYTTTAGCAAGCATCTTGTGGGGTAACAAGGAATCCCCACATCTTTTCCATTTAAAAATACAGTCCAATGTGCTGGTTTGACATGTTTTGGATCAGTTGAATGCTGTCCAAAAACTCATGCATTTTGACTGCTATGGTTAATAGCCCATTTGCAGTTTTTTGGGCTCAGAAGAAATGAGGAAAGAAGGAGGAAACATCTGTTTTGGCATTTGGCAAATTCTTCATTTTGGATRTGTCCATGTTTTTCTTGTACCTCTGGCATGTAAAGTTGAAGCGTTTACATTATAGCCTACTAGCCTAAGTTTCTTTTAAAGACAGCAAGATCAAATATTTGTTCTAAAAGTAAACACTAAAAAAGTACACTTCCTGAAAGTCTCCCAGTAATGTGTGTATACATATATATATAAATCAAAAATATTTTCAATCCAGTCAGATTTTGCTATACCATGTTTATGTTTTGAGAAAGAAGCCTATAAAAACTTGATTTAGAAGAYGATTATCTCCAAAATTTCAAACCTCAGTCATGCACAATGAAAATGATACAGAAGGTGCAGTATATTTCCTATCATAATGTCTATGTTTTTCAGCTAACTACTGTATATGTAATGAGGAAGATCTTAATGGATACTATTGATGGATACATGGATGGATGCAGCGATGGATTTGATTATCATTTCCATGCAGTTTAAAACCTATTAAGGATCAAGCAGGAGTGAAACCCTTTTTAAAGAAAAAGATTTATTATTTTAAATCAAGGAAGACTTTGCATTACTGCTGTAGAAAAGTTGTCTGCTAACAATACAGATCCTAAATTGCGTCTGGAATTAATTATGTAACAGCAAGAACCAATAAATGAAACAAGACAAAGGCAGTCAGCTGTGAGGATAAAGCTTAGTATATTTGTAATTGTTTTTCTGAATTGGGCCCTAAGGTTTTATTGCACAGTCTTCACCTTAAGCATAGATGAAAATTTTATTTCAGATATTCATCATCCTTATTTAAATTAAATCTTTAGTATTCCAAAAGGCTTCTGATGGAAATTGGAGATAATGGAGATTCCATTAGTGATATTAAAATGACAGCATCTAGAAGTCTTATACAACTAAAGCAAAAGCATCTAATATGTGTGAGATAATGTGAAAGCAGGTAATAAGAAAATGCCTGGACATAGTCATGCTTTCTCTATTTTATTTATTTTTAACTGGTTTCTTATAGGTTAATATCACACACCATATTTGCATCTTTAAAATTATTCGAAGCCAAATATGGATCCCAGAAAATTGTGACATGTTAGGTTTACTTTTATACTTGTCTTTTATGAATCTTTAAAGCATCTTAAGTAAGCTTCATAAGAAAATTGCAATAACTTCAAAGTTGAAGATGCTTTCATAACTGTCACAGATTTTTCCTAGCTTTATTGTGTTTAATATGTGATTTCACTATAAACATAGAGTAATGTAAAAAGGAAGGACAGCACAATTAGACAGGGCTCAGGAAAAATTGCATGAAGAAAAGGAAAGAACTTATGATGTCATGAAAAAGGATTGAGGCATACAGAGAATATCAGTTATAATGATCAAGGCCTTCTACTTTTTTAGAAGCATAAAACCTATATATGGAGGGAAAAATATAATATAATTTAATAATTTTATTAATTACATTAATAAAAATGTAAATTATATTTTGCAAATTATAATTTACAAGTTATACATACATATATATKTATGATTTGTATGTATATATCTACATACATATATATAATACATTTGTATTAATATTACAAATTTTGTAAATTATAATTTACATTATAATTATGTAAATTATATTACAGTCTGATTACAGTTGCTGCATTTGTCATAGATTCTTGCAACACATGAGAAATCCAAACRAAATTAAGAAACACTTTTCAATGTATTTTAAAAAATGTTTAACAATGTTTCCTAAACTGATATTTCATTAAATATTTTGCATTTGAACAATTGATTTAAATTACTAAATAATATTTTAGCAATTATAATTTTAGCAATCATAAGTATTAAAAAGTTATAATTGATTATACTACTACAATATATACAATTTATTATCATATTCTGTGCCCATAAAACAGAATTCAAAATGAAGAGAATGAAGGATAGCTGTATGGGTTACACATTTAGAAACTACACACAACTGCTAAAAAGAAAAATAAGATTTGTTAAGCTGCATTTTATAATTTTATGAAATGCTATTTTCTACTTTTCCCTTTAAAAGCATTGTCAACATAAAACTAAAAAATATATTTTTATCAGTTACTATAACAACATTTATACTGTTGAACAGAATAAGATCTATTTATGAGATGGATAAGAAAAATCTTCTTATATACTCATGCTCGCAGCTGGGGGCAACAGAAGAATAAAGCAAGCTCTTTCTGCTCCTTTTGGTTTAAGTATATTTTATTTTTTTTATGTGCCAAGACCCAGCAAGGAAACCAAGGAAACAGAGTCCAATATTGTGCRATGCCAAACATCCTCAAATCCCATTAAAGTCCAAGGACAAAATCCCAGCTTTGTAGACGCAAATGGCAAGAAAATCCCTGGGGCAGGAATTTACCCATCATCATTGCTTAGTTACACAATGCCATAGATAATGCCTAAGCCATGTTTAGAAGAGTGGATCTACTCAGAAAGTCACTACAATACAGACTCATAGGAGATTCAACATGATTTTTAAAATATGCCAGTCCTACATGATTCAGAGGTGTTTTCTGCCTTTTGGTACCTATTTAGTCTTCATTTGGAGAATACAAGTTCAAAATCCTGTGCCACATGCTCTAGGTGATCCCAGAGGGGTCATCAGGGGAGTTGGACTAGATGATCTCCAAAGATCCCTTCCAACCTTAAGGATTCCATGATTCTATGAAAACAAAAAATAATTCTCTTTTACGCAAAAAAAAAAAAAAGTTTCACCAATGAAGAGATGCCAGCAAATGGTAACAGTAAAAATCTAGCTGCAGAAAGACTCTACCAGCAGTCTACTGGTAAAGAAAAATGACTCTTAATTTCTAAAATTATTAATGAATCTGTTTAGCAAGATATATACATATATTTACATATATTTACATATATTTTTTCTCTTTTCCTTCCCTTCCCTTCCCTCTTTTCTTCTCTTTTCTTTTCTCCTTCTCTTCCCTCTCCTTTCCTTTCCTCTCCTCTCCTCTCCTCTCCTTTTCTCTCCTCTCTCCTCCCCTTTTCCTGAGAACAAATACTGAGAACAGAATTTGTTACTGAGAACAAATAACCCAGGAAAGGCCATGCATAGCAGTCCAGGAGCCATATAATCATATCATGGCATAAGTATTTGGGGGAGGAAATTAAACTCTTGCAATACCTCTTGTTGTAGAAATAAAAGACTTGCACAGATGCCAACTGGCCACCATTACATCATGTGGCATGATCCTTTTCYTTCCTTCTCTAGTAGAGAATCACCACCTGGGCTTATATGACAGAGGTGTCTACAGCAAGAGCACACAGGACTTGGTGACACAGGAAGATTCTGTCCTGTGTTTCAACATTTTGATCTTAATAACGACTAACTTTTTATTAAAAGCCCTACGGAACTGAAATATTTTATATGCTGTATTTGCATTGAACAATATATTTCAATGTATTGCAGGCTGAAGGCCTCAAGAATTCTAACAAGGTTTCTTAACCCTCTGAACAAAGTCTGAGGGTAGTTCATCTGCCAACATGAAAAATATTCTTGAATGTATTCAAGAAGTGTATTAAAAATTATTTTTAAATACTACTTGAACAAATTATAGGCTGTAGAATCCTGGAGTATTTTGTGCAGTTCTGGACTCCCCAGTACAAGAGGGATGCAAAACTTGTAGAGAGGGTCAAGCATCGACTGACAAAAAAGATTAAGAGACTTGAACATCTTGTAAGGAAAGACTAAGCCAGTTGGGCCTCTTTAGCCTGGAAAAGAGAAGATWMATTACAAATATGTACAGATAYCTGAGGGGAGAGTGTAAACTGGATGGGGCCAAACTCTTCTCGATGGTGGCCAGCAATGGAACAAGGGGTAATGGGTATAAATTAAAACACAGGAAGTTCCATCTTCATATGAGGAACAACTTCTTCTCTAGATGTCCTTGCTTGAGCAGGGAAGTTGGACTAGATGATCTCTMGAGGTCCCTTCCAACATCAAGACAGCAAGGTATCTCAATTTATTTACTTCGTCTTCAGCAAGAGTCTGAATCTATACTTAATATTAGAGTAAATTACAGGGAGAGAGATAGGGAAACATTTCAATCATTAATTTAGCAACTGACAACAGCAATCCTACCACAAAAAAAAAAAAAAAAA
>NW_020454428.1:2225176-2237165 GCF_003342845.1 Nothoprocta perdicaria | reverse complement strand
AAAAGAAAAAAAAAAAGAGATGCAGTTTTTCATTGCATACGATTTTAATATAAAAAATACACAGTTGCTACTGGAGGAATATGACGGGAGAAGTAACACTATACAAGAGAAGACTTGAGACAGTCCTTTGATTTGAATTACCCTTCTATCTAGAGCCTTCTTCAAAGGAGTCCAGTGAAAACTGTCTCTTAATTTAACTAAATCATGAGCTGATAGTTAAACACTGATAGTGCCTACCCCTGCTTTCTTCTCTTTCACATTCAAGCACAGATGCATTTAAAAATGGTCATAATATTTTCAGAGAAGGGCAAATTCTTGCCCAAATTCTATACGGATGGTATAGACCAAGGACCAAGGACTCAGGAGAGTGCCAGAAAGGTTGAATCAACAACATAGCTGTAGAATGGATTAAAAAAAAATATCTAGCACTTGAACCACACCAGTTTGTGACACATATCTGATCAAACACTAGGAGCTGAGCCTGCGGCATTTTCTAGAGACTGCTGACATGCTGAGAAAGGTAGTCAGGTTGAAGACTAATGTGAGGATTATTAACCTACAATCTTTTATTTGCCCCAGGAAATGCCCAGGGCCCAGAATATTCTCACTGCTTTTTTTTTTCTCCTCCTTATAACAACTTGAAAAGTTCTAAATTAACTTTTCTAAGTATTTTCCAGGCTTTGTTACTGAAATATTCATTCATGACTGCATTTTTTTCTGAAATGAGAAAAAYGCTTTAGCTTCATTGCCAAATAAGCAGCAATGTTTTCTTACTCTAAATGCTAAGATTGATCCTGAAGGAACGCTAAGTGATTTGTTTTGTTCTATTTTACTTCCATGTGCAGCTGGTAAAAGTTCCAGTTACAGCTAGTGATAAAATGGACAGGGAAAGGATATCAGAATACATGCACACTCACAGATTTGATTGCAAACCACAAGCTTTTAAATTTGCTTAATCTGAGTATCTAACTTGAAACTGGATATTCCATTGAGGCAATAGCTCAAAGACACTTCTTTTGGTTATACCTATGATTTCAAAGAAATTAATGACTATTGTGGCAAGCAACCCATCACATTTTGTGTTTAAGAATTTACACATTCCGTCAGGGTTATAATTAAGTTTGGGGTAGACCACAAGTAAGCATTTTCATTATTTCTAAAGCTGCCAGAGCACACAGGCTATGTAAAGTTTCTCTTTTGTTCTGCACCTTACTACTTCGCCATCATTCACGCTAAATGTGCCTTTTACTTCATTTTAATACAGCCTTTTGCAGAAGGTCATTTATTAGGTAATCACTTGTCTATGGAAAATTGTAATTACTCCATGTTTGTCAGAAGGAGGAAATGGTACTACATTTGAATACTGAAGGACCTGCAATCTATTCCAAATGAGGAATATGGAAATTTTCAAAGGCTTTATTATTGCCAGTGAAAATGAAAATAGTTAAATGAACCTATACATTTGGGTCAAAATAGACAAATGCTCTGATGTACAGAGGATGAAAAAGCATACAGTTTACAGTGTTTTCAACTTTAATACTAAAATAAGTGCATAAAATAATTTATGACTACTGCAATAATCCTTTCTGTATGGMATAATAATGCCCCCTACTGGTTCTTCATAAGCATTTTCTTTATATGTATATTTATATACTTAAGCTACTCTGTACATATTTTCTTTCGCATTCCAACAAAAAGAAAATTATTTATTCTTTGGTTTACACCCATCAAATATATATTTTCAGAAAATGAGTTTTTATCCAGGTATTTATCTTCCAGACACATGTTGCAGGTGCTGTTTACTCTTCCAAATTCAAAGCTACCATGGGAATTACTGATGACAAATAAATCATGCACTGATAACCCTTTTTTAAACCCCTGTCAGTATTAGAAAGGAAAGGCATTCAGATTTKCATGAAAAAATGACAAGGTAACAAGTGGCAGGACTGTTACAGATAGAGAACTACTTATAACTAATGGTCTCATGAAGATTTCTATGACATCTGCTCTTGAACTGCCTTAGCCCAAGAGGCCACCAGCAGTTTGCGTGACATTTGCCTTGATTTGTCTACACATTCTGAAAATTTACACTGTATATAGCACAATTCTCTTGCTAGTGCACCTAATCTTTTGCTTGAGAGATGGTTTAATGAAAAATAAATTTAGAAAAGACTTTCTAGCCTGGCTTTCCCAGGAAATGAAACTTAGGCAGTCACAGACATTGTGCCCTCAGACCTTTTTCTCCAGGTAGCCTTTGCCGCCACTGATGAATTTCAAATGGACCCAGGCAGGCAGAGCTCAAAGCCCTCAAGTTTCACCAGATATCCTAGTTGGGTAACAGAGATGTAGCTCTCAGAGAAAAGCAGCTACATTTGACCTCTTCATACATGYAGAGAAATGGGAGCCAGCTGGTCAATTACCTGCCGTAAGCTGCCAGCCAGCAGCACCCCAGGGCCACTGAGACAGCCACATGTCCCTGCTTGCCCAGCCAAAGGGAAGCCAAAGGACAAGGCTAGGTACTAACTATATAGCTCAGGGGCCATAAATCACAGACTAATAGGAAACRAGGCACTTTTTTTTTATTTCTACTGCTTGTGAAACAGTGTGCTGCGAGACTGCTGCAGTACTGCCTTGTAGAGGTTATCTGTTCTTTGTTCTATGGATATCTAAAGATGAATTTTCTTTCTCCACTTACAGAAATAAATAAAATTACCTCCCCTCCACCTCGTCATCATTTCTCTTTCTAGAAGAGCCATTCTCTCTGATCTGATGCTGAGCTGCTCATATGAATGCTTCCTAGTTTTTTCATTTAAAATGGACAGAGTATTTTAAATATTTCACAGTAGCAGTTGTTTGCTGATTTTGCTCAATTTGTTTGAACTAAACTCCGTCCAACATGCCTTGTGCATCCATACATAGGATGTACTCTGAATCACCGAGGCAGCCACTCATCATGTCCACCAGAGTCACCACAAGAGCAGGATGTGAGCTGGATCCAAGCAGAGGGAAACACTACATGGGAGCAAATAAGCCAGAGCCACACAAACTGCTATGGGAAAAGAGGAGCTGCAGATATACCCTGTCCCAGCTGGAGAGAACAAGCAGACATGAGGGAAGGCCCCGCAATGTTTCACTATGGGGTTCTAATGCTTTGTGACGCAACTTAGGGACTCAAACACCACAGCAGTTTATAGACATTTTTGGACAATATGCACAAGCAGTACTTCCATTAATGCCCTCGATCAGGAATTTCTACAATCCACAGCAGAGCACAGGCTTACGTAATGGTGGAAATCTCCTCAGCAGGAATAGAAATAACAAGTCCCAGAATCTGCAAAGAACATGAAGATCAACTGCACTGCATTGTGCAACTTTAACATAAATCGTTTCAGCTGGCAGCCCATGAATTTGACCAAGAACAGAAATGAGACAAAACCTGAACCGCATAAGAAAATGGATACAATTRTTAATAATCAGATCTGCCTCTCTCTATTTACAACAGAATATGACAAAAAAAAAAACCAGAAAAGGTCTGAGAGTTGTACTAGCTGCATTTTCTTTAAAGATATGATTATGTGAATCCTTCTATTGTGCCACTCCATTGGAAACAAATGTCTTACCTTAGTATGAACTTTTTCCTGTATTATGAAAGAGCTAAAATAGACAAATAAGGGAAGTCTTGCAAATTTCAGGAATTGGAAACATATTGATGCATCTCTCTCTTTAGGAAGATTTCCTTTTGCAACTCACAGGTAACCTGGCAGAAGAGGYATATATCTATAGTGCTCAAACGCCCTTTGCAAGAACGTATTTCTTTAGACAATTCTTTTTCTATGTAAAAGTCTAATTAGTCAGCGGTTATTAGACAAGGAAAATGGAGTTCCATTTAAATTTAGAGCAGGAATCTAAGCCAAATTTGAAGGGAGGAAAAGAAATATTTTACAGATTGAGACTTTGATCTAACTGCACAGTTAAGTAATATAAATGTCCCAGAAAAGGAAAGGAAAACATGATATGACAACTAGTCATCAGGGTGAAAATTAAGAAATCTGCCTCTGGTTTCAGATAAAAGACAGATTTGTCCCAGGTGTGGAGAAGAGGCATTATGTGACTACATGAAAAAGCTAACATGCACCTATTTTGGTGTGACCAACTTAATAATATGAAGAGACTTTTTTTTTCCATGAGACCTAAGCATTCAGAATATCAAATCATAAAATATGCATTTCCTAACAGTAGAACTACCAGTAATAACAATGTAACTGCACAATTCTCCCCACCACAGCCAAATAAGGTGGTTATTTGTAAGTTGGTAACTAAGTATTGCAAGCAGTGCTTTCAAAGCTCTAACCCATTTTGAGCCAAAGGCTCATTTCCGAAGTTTCCTTACCTCATACCTCCAAAAGTTTCCTTTCCTCATTTCCTTACATGGTCAACTTTTTCAAAGATATTTAGATGATCAACGTTGCAGATGAATGCTTAATGGGAATTTTATGCTGCCTGAATGCATAAAAGGTTAAGCATAAAAATGCATAAAAGATTAAGCATAACAGGTTAGATGCTTAATTCCCACAGTTTTCAATATGCACAAATTTCAAAGATCAAATGGATCTATTACAAATTACAAATCTATTCTCTGGATCTATTACAAATCTATTACAAATGGATCTATAACAGGTTCTATATTTTTGAATCTTCTGGTTGCTTCTTTGGTAGTTTTTTTTCTCTCTCATTCCTCATATAGTTCATTGATGCTTCTCTGCTGCAGTATCTATAGATAATTCTTGTGATCTACTTTCTCTATTCTTCTGTCTTTGATTTCACTACCTTTTATAACCTTCTATTTCCTGCCCCTTGCCAGTTGCATTTGTAGGGACTGTGCTAATTTAGGCTATGTTAAATCATTGCTTCTGTCAGTGCTATTGAACTCTTGTCGAAAGAGTGAGACTCAGGAAGATAACCTTATGTGTCATCATTTCATCTGATACACCAAAATGTGAAAGGATTTTCTTGATACACTTGTCTTCATTTTAGTACCAGAACTGCCCTTTCTATAATGTCAGCCCCTCTTCCTCTAAGTCCACAGTGGTAAGGGATGAAGGCATTTTAGACAGAATGGCACAGTTACATTTGGGATGGAAATTATTTTAAAGATTCCTGATACAAGGAATTCCTGCTACAAGGATTCCCGTACCCTGCTGCACTACAAGGGCAAGGAAGGGAAAGAAAGTGAGGAGGAGTCTGAACTCTCTTCCCTTCTAAATATGGCTAAGAAGAAAAGAAAACTTCACATTCCTCCTAAGCTCCTCCTCTTGCACAAGAATAAACTTCCCTGCTCAGTTGTCAGTTCCTAATTTATACTTAAACAACTGAGATTGCATTCCAAGTGCCTTGCACAAAACATCAGAGGATAAAAACCATCCCAAACAAGGAAAATTACAGAATCATTCAGGTGGGGATGGCCTGCAGGTGGCCTGCAGTCCAGCCTGTTGCCCAAAGCAGGGGTAGGTCTGGAATCAGACCACTCTGCTCACGACTGTGTCCAATCTGGTCTTTAAAACCTGCAGGGGCAGAGGATGTATAATCTTGCTGGAGAACTTGCTCCACTGCCTGTCTGTCCTCATGAAAAGACTTTTTTCTTACAGCCAGTTGGACCTTTCCCTGTTTATATCCAGGCCTTCTTGTCTTCCTGACCCGCACTGCAGTGAAAAACCTGGCTGTTAATCTCTCTGACATCTCTCCTTCAGGCTGAACAAGCKCAGTTCCTTCAGCCACTCGTCTACATGTATTTTATTGCTGGAAGTCATAAAGCTGAGGATCAGTGCAATTCTTCTGAGAATCAATGCAAACTCCAAAAGCTGTTTGCATCCCTGAGTCACAACCTCCACTGCCCTTACTAGTGATTTGGGTCCTTTGTACAATTTATCTAATGGAGGAAGTGAATTTTCTTCTGGGAAGGATCTAGATGGTGCTGTGTGTGTCCCTTACAGAAGATTTGGGAGCTGTACCTGCCCTGCTACAAAGGAACAGCAATTGAGGTGTTTGTTACAATGGAATTTAGTAGCACAGTCCCATTAAAATGACTCTGTTTGGAAGCTGACTKTGGAAGTACAAAATTTTTGTTCAACTGGAGAATATATCCCAAGTTATTCAGGCTCTCACCACTTTTTTTGAAAGAATTTGGTCAAATGCAGTAAGATTTGTTTTGGGGATGAGATCTACTGACATCTTTACTCAGGCATCCAAAATCCTCTTTCTGTATATACCTGCATGTATCTATGTTCTTTATGTTCTTTCTGCAAAATACCAATTTATGAGGCAGTAAGAGCAGAGAGTAGGACTGTGAGTTGTATAAATTCAGAGGCATAGATGGAGTTCTGGTAGCATAGGCAAGCAGCATATTATAAACTATGGATTTTCAAATAGAATTAAAGCTCTCAGCAAATCACATCATGACCTCCAGAAGACAGTCCCAGAAATATATTATCATTGTTAACGCTGCATACAGAACCAAACGGAGATCAGATATTTCAAATAAATAGGAAAAAGAAAAAAAAAATCTGATCCCAAGCAGGATCAGAATAAATATTTCACTTTAAGAATTTTATGCAACATCATTGATGAGTGGTGAAGAAGGTAGAGAAAAAAATATTTWCAGTAGATTATAGTATTTAGCTCTCATAAAATCAATCAAAAATAATAAACATATTGAATTATAAAATAGAGGTTTCAGAAAAGGTTGAAATGCTACAGTCTTTAAATTACAACATAAAATGGATTGCTTTTAGTGAACACGAGTCTGACAGAAATACATTCCATGGGAAACTTATTGACACATTCCACATTCTTTGCTGTCAGCAGAATTAATTGGTACTTTTGCCATGCTTTAATATAGAGAGCAAATTTTGACTTTTTTTTTCTGTGACAATTTTAAACATTTCTAAGCCTTATGAGTAAGAAGTCCTCAATAAACTGAAATGTAACAAAATATAAATGTACATTAGCATTTAAACTAGTTATAATCAAGCCTGATGCAATGTAAAAGAGCAGAGAGTGCTGATAGGTGGCTATATTATTTGAAAAATAAATGTAAATATTTATTGTTATAAATATTAGTAGTGAGCTACCTTAAAATTTCATTAGCTTTTCTCAGATGCTTTTGAGAAATAATCCACAGAAACATATTCCTTTATGAAAGAAAAGAATTATTTTTAATTCTTTATTACATGGAAAACATTGTGTTTAAAAAGTGTCTCAAGAAATATATAATAAAATGCTTAAMTAGGTACATTTTCAACAGAAGGAGGTGCTGTTGAGACTAGCAACTTTTAGACAGATCCGGCCATGCACCAAAATACAGGTTGACCTATTTTCATAAAGTTCCTGTGAGCACCATCCCCCAAAATCTAAGACAAAATTCTGGCTCTGTGCAAGACAACTTGTACTTTGTTATGGCTGTTCATAAGCATGGAGAATACATAAAGGCCAATACCATATCAAGCATGAACATGTGTATGTTTCTGTAAGACACAAATCTTTATTAGATTTCTTATACAAGTTTCCAATATTTGGTAATTAGCATTCTAAAAGTGTGTCGGTAGCATTGCATGGATTAGTGTTAATAGACTAGCAAACACTGGGGGAAAAACAAGCCTGAGAATTAAATAGATTAAGAATTGATTCATTTTTATTTTTGCTAGGAAAGCTTATATTACATATTTGCATTCAATGATTTATTTTCAGAGTGTTAGTAAAATAAATTCATCATGGTGTAAACACAGCTTTCAATCCACCCAGGTTTTGTAAATATAAATTTGATGAATCAAAATACTGGTGTCTGAAATCAAACAGTTTCTTTTAAAATGGTTTGTGACAATGGCATAACATAACTATATAAAACTTTATATAAAATAACAGACCAAATTTTCAGATCTCCCTGCCTGACCATATACTACCCCATATTTAGAAATATTATGAATAAAATGAATGATTTTCAGAGTTGTGCAGCAAGTTTTACACTTATCTTCTTGAGTAGTGATATACAAATACGTTTGGTTGAACAGTTATACAACAACAGAAATAATTCACTAACACTGAATGAAAGGATGAAACTATATGTTACACCACAGGGCCTCATCATGAACATATAATTCAAAGGGTAAATAAAGTTTTGTTTTTAGGGAATAAAAGTGAAGGTAATAAAGTAGGAAATGTATTCCATTGGCAACAGTGGCACTCTACCTTCATGTTCTGTGGTCCAATACCACAGGTTGCTATTGCTATCTAAAATTGCTACTTCATAATCAGAATATGTCTCCAGTACTAGTTACCAGTTTCCCATCATCAAAAAAAGGAAAAGAGATGCATCATAGGAGCTCCTGTCCTAGAAGATGTAGTTAAGAACATGGCTTCTTAGAAGAAAATGGCTTCTAGAAAYGCTGACTCATTGGCTTTTCAGCTTTTTCTTCCCATGTCTGTTTTTTTTTCCTTTAATGAGATGCTTTTTCTTTGCAAACTACACATTTAAAAACAATATTTAGATAACTTAGTCACTTTTCTTTTTACTTGGAAAAAAACAGTTGTGATTACAAAATTGCTACCTGAGTCATTTATTATTATTATTATCATCATTATTATTATTATATATCTACAGCACTATAAACATGGCTTAGACAAGACAATCTTTACATCCCCTTCATGCTTCAAATTTACAAATTAGGCGCACTTATTTCTTTCCACCCAAGCAGCTGATGATCATTTTCCATTCTGAAATGCCAATAAATAAGGCAGTGGAGCCCGTCTTCCACTGGTGCATTGGCATTCGTCCCCTCCCTTGTTCTACCTAGCAGTATGTACACACATAAAAGAGACAGCACAGTTCAGAGAACCATGACTGAACACACCAGGATTCACAGTTGGATTGCACTTGCAGAGAATGAGTCCCCTGCTTCTCAGCAAAGTCCCGGCAAGAATTTCCATGTGAAGAAGGCACCATGCTTTACACAATGCAAGTTACCAAAGAGGCTGCAAGCAGTGCTCCAGATAAGCAGTGTTAGCATTTATGTAGTCAAATTATTTCAGCTAGCAAAGGACTGGAAATCTAGCTTCACAATTCCCCCCTAAGGACATATTATTTCTATTCAATGAGAGGACAGATATCTTATGTGCCATACCTGATGTCAGCCACTGAGTCATGGGCAAACCCAGCAAGATACAGTGGACTGAAAAGAGAAAGAAAGTGTTTGTGCCTTTGCTCACTCTAGTAGGCCTTACTGACTCTCCCCAGGTGAAGGGCAAACTAGTTTTTCTGCCTCATGGCCACTATCTTTTGTCAGGCAGCTCAGTTGTTAATGAGAGATTAGGCCTCCTGGGACCATCTCATCTAGAACACTCTTGTTTTCAGCAAAACTTGACCTTTCAGAACAAGAGTACTTGGAGGGACTTTTGGATGACACATTAACAAATTTTATGGCTGAATCATTCATAGCCTGTTTTTATTGCTTCTAAACTTGTACCTAAATCCGTAATAATCTATTTTATGCTGCTAGAAAATCCCTTTTTCCCCCCTATTTCTTCTTTTTTTGGAGTAGAAGTTTGAAAACTCAATTTGAARGACTAACACTAAGTATCATTATATAGCAATAAATATCAACATTAAATTTAAAAATATTTTTCCCAGTTTCATTTAAAAGTTGCACTGTCTAGAGAGAAAAAACACTCCCTTATCTTTTGCTGACAAGGAACAGTCACAATTAAACTTTCTGGTTTTACTACTGCCAGCTTTCACAGTTTCTTCATGCATCTCAGGATATTTCTTCTCTAATTTTCTTGAGCCTTGGCATTTAAAATCACATCAGTATTTGGAATCTTACTTTTCAAATGAAAAACGTAATTTCTCCCTGCTGCTGCCGTACAGGAAAATTTGAAATCAGAATCCAAAAAAATTTTAAAAATACATAAAAAAACTTACTTTGTTATTTTTAAAATCTCATTTTAAAGATATTTTGTGATGGAGTAGAAAAGCAATAAGAGCACAAGGCTGGCAAGCTGAAATTCATAGAGATTCATCTATCATACTGGGTTTACACAATTACAAGAGAATATTTCCAGTGGTCACCCCAAAGAAGGTGAACTTTGATCCTGAAGAAGATAATGGGACTTCTCAATGTCAATGAAAGCAGGGATTTTCATGTGAACACAGAAGACCAGCCCTCTTCTCTCCCATCTCAGTCTTTCTCAAGGCAAGGCAGGCACTTYGACTTGTAGGTGATGTTTTAAAGACAGGGCTCCTGTGCCCTGCAACCACAATAGAGAGATCTGAAAAACGGTGAATATATCATCAGGATATGATTTACAAAAAAAAAAGAATTAAATTCAGATTTGTCATAACTAAGTTGCTAATCACATTGGGTTCTATAAGGAAAATTACCTCTAGAACACAAACTATGTTTTAAAGACTTGAGAAACTACCTCATCATTACACACTTTTGTAAGACCTATTTCAAAAGATTCACTCTCAGACTAGCACACCTAGCTAAGCACTGCAGCAATATAAATAACAGCAATTTAATAGTAACAAGAGTGCACTTACATAAARCTAATTGTCTGTCATAGAAAGAATGAAAAATAGCCGAGATATGGCTCAATATTGACCAAAATGTAGAATCAAATTTTCATTTTGCCTGACTTCATATTTCCAGAAATAACTGAGTAATATAGCTACATTCATTATTGGAGCTGGGCCATAATATATTTTAAAATATAATAATAATAAAGCTTTTTCTTATTTAAATAGAGGGAAGAATAACTAATTATGAAGAATTACTGTAAGAGCATTAGAAATCTCATCCCCTGCAACACTACTCAAATAAAGACACAAGTGTAAAAGAAAAATCAAGGTGTATGGGAGGAATTCATTCAAACAAGGTTATGAAAATGCTACAGTATACAAGGCAGAAGGCAAAGAGCCTGGTTTGGCAAACAAATTCCTTTTTTACATAAATATATCCTTTCAATTACAATATTTCTTATACAAGCTGGAGATGAGAKAGTGACAAGCATGTATGATGCACAAAAGTTTAAAAAGACCTGGTTTTCTACAAAGAGTTAAGCAACAGTATTTTTCAGTGAAGATGGAAAGTGGCATTTTGAACAGAAAGCATGTTTCAAGATCTAATAAGATTCTGAGAAATAGAAGCATCCAAAGCCAATTATTTCCTTTTAATGACTGTTTGTTAAAAGCAGCTAAAAAGGCTAGGCATAGTTAGGAAAAGTAAAAGGAGAAAATTAGGCACATATATCTCCATAGTCAGCTTTCTGAAACATCTCAGTTATTTCAGATCAAAAAGTTCAGAAGCAGAATGGGGAGTTTCAACTCCCAAATGCATACTTTTGATTACATGACAAAACTCTTTCAATTAGTTACTAGAGTGACATATCCTGAGTACTTGGCAGCTCTAGATCAATAAGCTGACCCTTGGATTTTCTTCTTCCTTCAGACTATCAGGAAAAGAAAAAAAAAARACAAAGCACCCAAATGGAAGCAGCACAGAAACATAAAGCATCTACACAGTATAAACAGAACAACAGTGACCAACATTTTTCAATACCTCTCACACTAGACCTATATCTCCATGACCTTTCTCCACCTTATTACACTAGATTGAAACAAAGAAAAAAACATTTTGGGGACAGGTCAGAGTTAAAAGTATAGCATTTTTCATCCATTTTTTTTCACAGTGCTTCTAACCCTTATGATACCCTAATTATACATTCTTTTCTTTATGTGCATCCAGATTTTTTTTTTTTTTTAAACCTCCCCAAAAAATTGACAGAAATGAAAGCATAGCATTCAGCAGGGAGGCACAGATCTTAAAGAGTTCTATCATTATCTCTCTTCAGGTGTTTCTTTTCTGTCAGTACAGGGACTTCTAAACAGCTTGGAGCACTTCCTGCATGTTCAACAGCCTTAAAAGCAAAACTAATTCAA
>NW_020454428.1:2153588-2225150 GCF_003342845.1 Nothoprocta perdicaria | reverse complement strand
AAAAGAGAAATAAAGAAAAGAAAATGTAATTCTACCACGTCTTAATCACTTCAGTTCTTCTGGGTTATAAATAAATGAATCAAAGTCTGCAAAAGATTTCTTCAGTGTCCTTCTATTCCATCCAAGGCCATAATAGCATGGATGGAGRTAATAGGATGGACAACTAGCAACCCAAGTTCAGAAAATTATCTGAAGTGCCTGTGCTAGGATTACTAGAAAATGATAGAGAGGAGGTTAAAGAAAGAAACACATGCCCCTAGATAAAAACCAAACTATATACCAAAGTATGTATACTCACATCACTTAAAACACACCAAATAATAGGCGTGTGTGTTTAGAAGTGTGGCGGACCATAAAGCAGAACTGTGGCAATGAAACATGAACATGGGACCCAGCAAAGAAGAAGCAAAGGGGATTCTTGTGCTAACTACCAAGAACCCTGGGCTGAAATGTCCCTGTTTACCCAGCCCCTATTTACCCAGCTGTTCACACAGAAATGCTGTTGCTGCCGTGGCAAGAGGTGTGAGCTGTTTAAATGCCACACACCTTGGTACCAATGGCCTCAACTTGCAGGAGTTACTGCAAGATGTGAGGAACTGCTAAGATGAGAATGACTGCAGGAAAACTCCTCTCCTGAAATTCCATTTCGAGCAGTGTAGTTTTTAGTTTCTGTGACTGGGTAAATAAAGCCTTTCTCATATGGAGCTAGGACAAAAAATAATAAGAAGAAGTAAAAAATAATAATAAAGAAAACAGGATATAAACATTTAGTAGTCTTTTTTTTTTTTTGCTCTTAACACAAAGCTGTGACTGATTATGTGTCTGACCTCACCCCTTCGTCATCCATCTCTATTCTGTACAGTGCCTTCAGCTACCTCTCTTCTGAGCAGGGAAGACRAGCATACAACCCAGGGCCCTCTTCTCATCAGTGCAGGCTGAGAAGGTGTAAGAGAACCACCATATGATGCATCTGCACACAGACAGGCAATACTTGAAGTGGACTTTGAGCTGCCACATTAGAGAACAGARCGACTGTTGGACCTGCGCATGGATTAACTCTGTGAAGACACCAACCTCCATGTGCAGCATGCTCCACACAGCACCACAGCTTCCAAGTGGGGATCCTTGCTCATCTGTGCTTTGCACAACCGCCTAGAAAAATTATTAGTGTGACTCCCAGGAAGAGCGGAGGGTGATCAATATGATAGCTCATTTCTATCCTTGGCCAGGAGTTTCAAATTGGCAAGAGGGATTGTTTCCTTTCTAATATACACTTTCAAGTTTGATGGTAGGCATGGGAGAGTATGCATTAGGGACACAGAAGATTTCTTTCTTGTGCTTGCTTAATAAGAAGAGAGCTATTCAGCTGCCACTGACAGGTTCTACTTTCAAAAAAAAATCTCATTGTAGTATGCCAACATAGTGCTTTGCCATATCCGAGATTTCACAGCCTAAATTACAAGAAAACTTGCCAAAAAAAAAAAAAAAGTGAGACAAAAGGCAGGGTGAAGTAGAAGACAGAAAGCTGTCAGAAAAATCACATGAAACAATGAATTATACCATGGGACTTAAGCATCATAGAGCCTGACGAAATGAAAAAGTTCCACTGATTTCCTCTCAACTCCACAAATGGAGTCCTTTGTCAAATGCCTTTGAAAATGAAGCCTCCTGCTGTTTTCCTTGCATTAAACTGGGCAAAAAACACATTCCTTTGTCAAGTTTTTCCAAGAATATAATCAGAGGTTTGGCATCCCAGCTCACAGAAGCCAAGCAACTTTGAACAAAACATACTTATAGTTCCCATTTTTCTATTTTAATAAAAGGTTGAATATAATTACTTCAAAATTCAGTGACATTGGGGATAGATAACATTAAAACAAATGACCTTTCTCCCAACTATGCATTTTCCTCATCATTGTGATAATTGTCTGGAGATTGCTTATTGTAAAGGCAAGCTCTTGTCACTTACAAATTCTCTTTTGAGGCCACTCCCCTGACAAGCAAAATCATTTAAAAACATGAACCATGAACTTATGCCACATCTTTATTCAGTTGTACTCAAAAAGAGTATGCCAGCAGTGAAAGGAATAAGGCCGAGGGAGGAAACTTCTGAAGGTATTTTGGGAAGCTACAGAATTATCTAAATGAATGACCGTCACCATCCATCACAGCTGAAGAACCAAAATACTGGGTAATCAGCACAAGATATGATTGATTAGCTAATTAGGATCCTTTGGGCCAGAGGGGACAAACATTTAGTGATGGTTTCCTGTTCCTGAAAATTATGACTTTTGTGTTTTCAGTAATAATTTCTGTTTGGGAATGAGCACAGTGTTAGCACATCACATTTAGATATGTTTATGTTTATGTGTATATGTTAGCACATAAATTCCATACATGGGCTTACATGGACTAACTGCATAGGCAGAATAGATGAACAAAAAAGTATGAACAGTATTTTCTGCAGGCTAAGTGCAATCAGAGTATTTTCATTAATAATTACCTTCATTTTGCATAAAGAGAAAGAAAAGAAAGACAGTGAGTAAGCACACATGAAGTCATGAAAGCCTTTCCTATAACAAGCTGTATCTGATGTGAACCAAAAGTACTAGCTGCTTCCACCAGACTCCTAAAAGCATACAAATGCAGCAGTTGAATATTTGAAAAAAAAAAAAAAAACCCTACATGTACACAGCAGCATATAATAGGCTTATTGAGTCAGAAGAAAAACTATTCAACGTGCACAAAGTTTGGCAACTGCAAGCTGACAAGGCAGATACTATGTTTATGTCTAGAAATTGAATCAGGAGAACTCACTTGTTGCAGTCTTCTTTAGCAGTTAAGAAATTAGTTAAGAAAGTAGTAAGAGTGAAATAAGAAGATAAGAAATAAGGCYTGGATGGCAAAGGCAGGCTTGTCCCGAGTGAGAGCCACCACTGAGTAGCCCTCCCTCCACCTTCCACCTGCAGTCTCAGAGTGTTGGACATGGCTGGGGACTGCAAGACGGCAGCAGGCTCCAGTGTGCCTCTTATACCTCTGACCTGAGCAGACAAGTCAGAGTAATGGCGTTTTGCAGCAATGGACAGACTTGCTATGCCAAAAATTCAGCTACCACCATAGGGGTAGAACAGCCCAAATCGTTCCACCAGTGTAATCAGAATCCCTTTATCAAACTGCAGTTTTCCTTGTCAGTCAGTGAGTGTTCGCTGACACTGACATGGAAGACGAGTGTCAACAAGTGAGACTATCAGCATTACCTGGAACAGGTGGGAGCTTAGTCTGCTCCCTGAGGTCTTAGCCAGATGTTTTCCAGCCATGCAGCTAAGCATTGATATGCTTTCAATGCAGCATCTGAGCTTCCCCATCAATTCTGCAAGAGAGGTCTTAGAAATTTGTAGACCCTTTTTTTGTGTGTGTAAGAGCTGGACATAACCCAACAAATGGCCTGGGTTCCCATCTAGTGAGCCCTACACTTCAGAACTGTGTTGTTCCTGACTTCAGTGCTTAGCAGGCTAAACACATCCATATTATAATCAATGTTCTGGAAGATACTTTTGCATACATGAGAAGAACCTCCAATCCTCTTTCCCATTCCCTCTCTTCCTAGTTAATATAATTATTGCCATTAACACCATCAGTTCTTCCAACTGCAGTTCTCTGTGGAAAATAATGTTCTTCCAACAGTCTATACACAGTATATTAATAGCACTGAARCTCAGGTTTCAAGCAACTTTATTTAAACAAAACCTTGGGAAGTAGTGTTGCTTTAAACCACTTTTTATCAGCTCTTGCCTTCAGAGGTTGTCAGCACCTCACTTTGGTTAATTAAATCTTCTGAAATTAGTTTGATGGCAATCCAAACTGATGAGCATTTAGAAAAAAAAAAAAAAAGAAANAAGATAAAGGAAAATAGGAAGAGATAGTGCACATTAAAAAAAAAAAGAGTAAAGATAAAATAATTTTAATAGCAATGTTTTGAATCAAAACACTGAAAAGGGAAAGAAAGGGAAAGAATGATAACAGTTTAGAGAACAACAAAATGCATGAGGAAAATTCCTCTGAAACTGCTTAATAGGATTTCTTTTTATTTATTTATACATTCTTTTAAAGACTTAGCTGCATACAGCTGCATCTTAGCTGCATACAATCATCACTATCTTCCTTCTTTTTCCCGATCGCATTTCTAGGCTGCTCTAACAATAGTTAGTTGATACCCTTAACTACATTGACAAACATATTCTTCCTCATCATCAGTTTTCAGATACAATTTACCTTAACAGATTTTATTATAAAGCTAAGTATATCAGCAGCATGTTGGCCAGATATTTGCTTGTGCAAAAGGAAACTCTGATCCCCTTTAAAGCAACTGTTTCTAGTTGCTTTAGCAGGAAGGTGAACAATCCTAAACACAAGTTCATTTTTAATTTTATGAAACTTAAAATACTTGGATTTCTATCACATGCACAGTTCTGATATTTCAGTATCAGAACCACTACTGAATAAAAGATATTAAAAATAAATAATCCATGAAACAGAGAACTTCTTTTAAAAATGTATGTGGATATATTACTATGGTTTATTTTGAGTTGATTTAACAATGAATAAAAACAGTTCATGCTATCTTACCTGGAGAGAGCAGTAGTTTAAGTTTTCCTCCATCATTTACTTCCTCTGTTAGCCAAACTTCTCAGTCAAAACTGCATTTCTCATAATGTATCAGGATTAAGGAATTCCTAAAACAAAGGAATGGTTTGGTTCAACAAGGCACAAATGTGGACTGTGAACAKGAAACACAGTGAAGATTAACAGCTTATCCAATTTTAGAAAACTGGGAGAGAGATAAAAATAGAACTGGTATATTGTGCTATCACATTTAAAGTAAACATAGATTAACATATGAATTAAATTGATTTTGTTTTTGACTTAATATTTTGTTTCTCTCTTTCCAGAGCAAATCTGAAAATTCAGGCAAAGCTGAAAGTTCTCTCATACATGACTTCTGGTTTTGCAAAAAAACTCAGAAAATCAAGCATCAAGAATTTGGAAAGTACAATCAGAACTGAGTATCCCCTACTCAATCCTATAAATGACAGTGTGCAGTCACTCAAGAAGAAACCCCAGAAGATCCTACAGTCCTACACTAAGATTCTTCTCTTCAACCTCCACAGATGCCTGAGAGGACAAGGACATAGCCACAGGAGAAGGCACTGCTGGCACAGCTAGAACCACTATGCTGATGCACCTGGATTCTCTCTTTATTGGGCCATCTTTTCCACAGAACGGGAAAGTGATTCGTAAAACTGCATATGTCTGAGATTAAAGTATTCTTGTATCAGAATGTATTTAGCCTCTGCACTGTCATTTGGTTCAAAACTGCAACACTATTTTGAGGTAGCACTAGACAACTACAGTTTCAAGACCTGAATATCCTTATGCATTTTTTCTTTCCCAAGATTGGGTTCTTCTCCCAAATAAATACCAAATGTAAATGAAACATAGATTTGCTGTGGATAGGAATACCTCTGGGATGCCACATAGCAGAAATGGTTAATCAAACATAGGTACATAGATGCTTTTTGTAAATGCTCCAAATATCCCATTGTCCTTTTTCAAGTCTTTCYTTTATATTTCCCACCAAAATAAAAACAGCATAAAATTAGAAGGATTAAGCTGCCAAAGCACTGAGGCCACTACTACACTCTTATTCTTTCCTGCTGTTCCATTCGGTAATTTCATTTTTAGTTTCTGCTGAACATTGTCCAGTAGCTCAAGACAGGAATGGTTTCTCAGCTATTAACTTCAYATGAATCAAGAGTAAATTTACTGCACAGGCCCCCTGCTGCAGCCACTCTCAGATAGATGGAGTCCTTCAACTACTGAGCTTTGGTTCAACTAAGTGAACCCAAGCTGTAGTAGTTTTAAATTCTGGACATCCTGAGGTTTTAGATGAAAGAGCAGGTATCACAAATGCACCCTGAGGTTGCAGCTGACAAATATTTCTTTAGTACAAATAAATAATTTATCCAGAAAAAACAATTCATCACAATCTTTGAAGAATTCAATAGAGAGGAATCATGCCCCATGCCCTAGCTATTCTCTGACTTTTCCACAACTCTCCAGCCCTAGTCATCTCAGACTATCTATCAATATATTAGATGGTGCTTGCTGAGATGGTGGCAAGAATTTCAGGGGTTCCCAAGAGTGCTGTTCTTCCCATGATGGATGAGACTCTGTCTTCTCTCGGCAGTAACAAAGCCCCATTTCCAAACATATGGATGAAGATGCATGAAAATGAAAAAAAAAAAAAAAAAAAAAGTGTGAGAGGTACCAACAGAGAGGCTAAAGGACTAAGTCTTCACTCATGAACATATGATGAAAGTCGATAGCAATCACTTATAGGGAGAGGCAACATCAGCCTGAAGTGTGATTGAATCTGTAAATCAATCCAATAGCATGTGTGCCTATAAAAACAGGCCAGTGAGGGATCTGCCTGAACTACACAACCTTGTATAATTTCTCAAACAATGTGAAATAAACATGGCCTGAAGAAAGAGAGAGAGAGATGGGAAAAAGACTGAAATATTGTATTTCTGGTATTTAACAAGTTATTTCTCCTCTGTGGTTAGCTAAAGCAGGGTTCTACTTCCTCTTTCCATTATAAAAGAATACATAGACATTTGATAAAGGTCTCAGGCTTCAGAAAAGTAAAAAAAAAAAGAGTATATTTTTTCCTCATAGTTATAGCTCAGCAGAGGCCACAGYCCGACAGAAACTGTGCTGTTAATGGATAGTGGGACACAATCTAAACCCAAAATCCTGTACMTAATGCCTCACTCTTAAATTCTAAGTTTTCACCTGAACTAGAATAYAGAGCCTATCTGGAAAATAAAGAAGTAAAACTTTTAAGTAATTTGATTTTTTTTTTTAAGCAATTTAAGCATAATAAGCAATAATAACTAAAAACTAGCATATTCCTTTCTGAAAAAAACACAAGAGTTGGAGAGAGAAGAAAGTTCACATGGAAACTTCAGCTGTGACTCCGGAAAATTTTAAGCTACTGGTGGAATGAATGTAAATGAACACGTGGTACTCGGGAACGGGAACTTTGTTCTTTTTTTCTGTCCTTTTTTTCTTTCATTTTAAAATGTATAGATTTATGCTGAATACCGAGACTGCCATCTGTGAAGTCACACAACTGTCCTTTCATCAGTCTCTCAGCCCCTGCTGGATCTATAAGCTTCCAGCTCTGTGTTGCCTGTCTCTGCTTTACTCCCTCATCTGCCAGCTCTTCAACTTTTTACTCCCTGCTCACAGCAGCACCCTCCAACTCCTTCCCAGAAGGTCTACCCTCCAAATATATTCTTGACTTGCACTCCAAGACCTAACAAATAGAACAGGCTGTGATGAAAATAGTGAGACTGATCACTCTCAGCTGTTGTCTGTCTCAATCTCAGATTTTGTGGTGAGTGGTATCTCTTCCTATGTTCTCAGTTTGCATTTCATTTCCATATAGAGATACTCAAGCTATTCCAAAATATGCTGCTTCACATATTAGGAGACTCTATCCCTCTTACCCTTATCCCTCTTAGTTGGGTAAATCATTCGGGGAAGTGCAGATGCAGATATTGTTTTTATAGAGTTTTTACAGAATTTTATAAAGCAGAAATCAAAAAGAGGCAATAATTATCTATTACAAACTTTGACCAGCTCCAGATGTGTCCAAATGGAGTCCAGCAATTGCAGTTTGATTTCCACTGTCACAAGCATAAATTGTTATCATCTGGCAATTTATATGCCAAGTGACATTCAATTGCTTTTAAACTTGTTTTGCATAATTAAAATATAAAAGGGTATGCAAGAATTTTAAACAACTTTAMGTGGTTCAGTTTTATAATACTTATTTAATTTTCATGATTACCACACATCTGTCCACTCCATTTTATCACAGAATCACAGAATATTCAAGGTTGGAAGGGACCTCTAGAGATCATCTAGTCCAACCTTYCTGCTCAGGCAGGCACACCTASAGCATGTGGCACAGGGTGKCATCCAGGTGGGTTTTGAAGACCTCCAGACAAGGAGACTCCACAACCTCCCTGGGCAGCCTAGGCAGCCTGGGCAACCTTATAGAAGAAGCCTGTAAAGCTAGGATTCATTAGTATGCTGAGATTGCTTACATGCCTCATGAGCAAAATCCTTTTGATAAGTGAGATGAAAATAATTATTTACTTCATCAGCTCTCGTACATCTCTAGATTCCTTGATGAAAGTGCGGATCTTTCAGTGATCTTTTCCCCAGAGTCCCTTCAGTACCATCAACATCAGGTTTACTGGATGTTTCTGCAACTGGTGATTCTTTGTTGATTTGATTTCAAAATAGAATAAATAAATATAAATAAATGTGCAAGCATACAATCACAAAGTAATAAAAATACAACACATTTCAAAAAGACAAAAACTGAAGTAAGTTCCTATTCTGCTGTAGGGTATCCTTAATGCATGATGATTTAATCCTGGTATGAATTTAACAACTGCTCTTTCATATGCTCATAAAYGTATGGTTCACAATTCTTTCCTGATAAGACTGAATATGCCAAGTAAATAGCTCCATCTTCTAAACCGTTAGCAGAACAGTTACCAGCTAGAAAAAAGAAGTGTTAAAGACATCCTTGGGGCACAGAGTTTCTTTTTTCAACTTGTATCAATCTTGAGCAGACACCATTCCATATGCATTTGTACATTTGTTCAAGGATGATGCACGTTATACATGGATTGCAGCAAAAATCAGAATTAATTAGTGAAAGGATGGAAGCTGTCAGTTCAAATGCACTTTAAATGCTTCAGTTGAGTTTATTTAAAGAGTGTTCCTAAGCTAAGGACAAGTCAAAAGTAAATGCTCATCCACATCAATGGTGCATCAAATGCACAAATTTCAAGATCCATGGGAAACTTCAGTGGCTTAACATCATATCATGCATACTTTCATCACCTTAACTGCCAGGATTTCTATTTACCATTAAAAAGTATATAAAAAGGAACTCATGACACAGAGATTCTGCTCAAGTATTTCCAGATATATTGTAGGTACTTCAAATACCTGCACTGTACTGTGCACCTCACGGCTGAACTGACTAAAGTCAACAGCAACTGCAGCCCTTTATCTTAGTCCAATATTATAAGAGTCTACCAGAAGACTCTTCCACATTTTCAGAGCACTAGAAAACAGCACAGGTATAGGTCTCTAGTATCTGAAGAAAAGTGGTACAGTGATTAAGATCATTAAGATCATTAAGTCTATCTGGATGAGAAGGAAGGGAAGAAAAATTCAACAGTCACATGGGGGAAAAGGGTAATTTTCAAAAGCCCACACTTTGGCCACTTAGGAAAAGACCAGTAAGAGGCCCAGTAAAAGGGAGAGGGAGGGTGTTAATTACTTAAAATCAAACTTGCCTCCAAAGCAGTGCGAAAATTGAGAGCTTCAGTTTCATTAGCTTATCTAGGATGTGTTTCTGTGGCATTAGTTATTGACGTTCACCAGCCACACTTAGAGAGGAGTAAGCTCTCAGGCTCGCTTCTGTGCCAGCTGGCATTGTACCCCTTAATATCCTTAATACCCCTTAATATCCTTAATTTCTAGATTTCACTTCCTCTGGTTTCAGCCGCTATCACTCAGTTCTTGTTCTGCCTTTGCTCATAGGCACACAGAGATTTTCCTCTATCACCACTTTTCCTCTTCAAAATACTGTCTCTAGGAGTAGAAGGATGTTTTCAATATTCCATGACAAAATATCTCAGGAAAGCAAAGTTAGGCTTTTCAAGTGGCACTTAATTTAAGCTACCAACCCCCTAAACTTGCATTAAGTCACTGACAAATGGGCTTTGCTGGTCTGCAAAGCATTGTTTCATTTCTGCATCAGCAAAGCAAATTCTGCACACATGTGGCTCTCTGAACAATGAGAATTATTATTATTACCTCCTGCTTATGCAGAATGCTAGGAGGAAGGAAAAAAAAATACCAATGCTGCAATGCTGTTTGGCAATTGCTGTGCCTCTACTTGTTTTCACTTTTAACTGTTTCCAACCAAAGCTTCCCGCTCCCTTAGCTGTATCCAGCAGGGATCCTCCTGCTTGGGAGCTACATGCTCCAAGGATGGAGGTTTTGTAGGAGCACTCTGGATTGCAAAAGGGCTGCAGAAATGTGCACCAGGACACCACAGCTGGGCAGCAAGGTGCAAGGCCAGTGCCAGAKGATCTCCTTTTCCACTCCCAGTGGTCATGTCTCCTCACTGTGGGATTGATGAACACAAAATGGCAGCCAGCCCCAGGCAGGACCAGCACAAGCACAAATGGCAGCCAGTGCCAGGCAGGGCTGGCAGGGCACAGTGCAAAATGCCAGCCAGCTTTGGAGCCTGCTAATCTGCTGCAGAGGAGAAACCAGAAGAAATTTCATGCTAAAGTCTCTTTTCTAGCTGGGTAAATGTTATGGGGAAGCAGGGTGAGCTGTGCAACACAGCCAGAAGTCTCCCAGGTGCAACCTTCTTCACTTTCTTTTGCWTCTGAAGCTGCCAAGTGGTGGATAACAGTCTTCCAAAGTAATCATCACTGTTTCAGAAACAGTCAGAAAATATCTTCTCTTTCAAAATGTTTTGAGGCCTGCTCTGCAAGTGGCTTAGAAAAACTTACYCCCAAAGTATTTTTTTTTACTTGTAAGAATATATATTGACAAACCCAAAGACAGCCATGAAAGTTTGGTTGAGGTTTTTTTTAAAGGATTTGTAAATTTGTGGATTAAAACTAGATATATTTGGAAGCAAGCCCCTAAAGCATGAACAACATACCGAAGAGCTGTATGCTTCAATTTATCAGACATTTTTCCATTTTTAAGATCTTTTGTTGCTCTTTTTTTTTTTTTCTTTTTTTAAATACACTCCAGGGGTAGCAGAGTCATATAAGCAAAAAGGAAAGCACTACATCTTTATATTGTCTTCTGTATTGGAACCCAAAGCAAATAGAAAAATGTATTCATTCTGAAATGACTATAAAATATTTTAGTTTTGCTTTATGGATCACCCTTAAGTTGGCATAGAATGCAAATAACCTTATTGTTTTTTATTTTCTAGTCTTGCCCCTTTTTAAAAAGCAAATGTTCCTCTAAGGCTATTTCAGATTCATGCAAGCCTGATTTAGGATGGAATAGGAATATCCTTGGGTAAAAATATAAGTATTAAACAAAAAAATATTAACTCRGCCTTTATGATAGTAGTTTGAATACTACTATGGGCATTCAGTATTTTTATAGACTCATCATTAATAAGATCCCTGAAGTCCATTTCTCAGCTCACGTGAATCTCAGAGAAGACAATGTAAGTCTCAACTGTAATTTTTGCATGTCATTTTTAGTGGGGTAAAGGGTTTTAGTTCCTCTCTGATATAATGAAGTTGACTCTGAAGAAGAATGCCTTAACCTACTCACATCTAATGCAAATTCATTTGATGAATTTTTCAGCAGATCAATTATTTTCCTTAGAAACCAAATAGCAGATAGTTCTGTTCAATCCAGAATGAATTCAGGAGCAGCTTGGAGTGAATGCTGCATTCTTAATTATGTTTTGCCTTTTTTCCTGTCAGCACCCCTTTTGCCAGCTCCCCAGAATCTCAAGGTGTAAGAGGGTTTTCCTTAAAATGAAAAATAAGGRGTTAGCGAAAGTAGAGCACTTGCTAAATACACAGAATCATAGAATCATAGAATGCCCAAGGTTGGAAGGGACCTCAGAGGTCATTGAGTCCAAACCCCCTGCACACGCAGGGCCACCTAGAGCATGTGGCACAGGGCTGCATCCTGCAACTTCATGAGGTTTCTAACCGCCCAGTCATCCACTCTGTCCAGGTCCCTCTGGATGGCAGCACAGCCCTCAGGGCTATCAGCTACTCCACMCAGTTTGGTATCATCRGCAAACTTGCTGAGGGAGCACTCCAGCCCTTCATCCAGGTCGTTAATGAATAAGTTGAACAGGACCGGACCGAGAACTGACCCCTGGGGGACACCACAAAATACAGGCCTCCAGCTGGACTCTGCAYCMTTGACAACCACTCTCTGCACCCTGTCATCGAGCCAATTCCTAATCCACATCCCCGTCCACTCATCTATCCCCCACCTTCGGAGCTTGCCCATGAGGATGCTGTGTCAAAATGAGGGACAGTGTCAAAAGCCTTGCTCAAATCCAGATAGACCACATCTACCGCTCTGCCCTCATCTATCCAGCTAGTCACTCCTTCATAGAAGGCGATCAGGTTAGTCAAGCAGGATTTCCCCTTGGTGAATCCATGCTGGCTACTCCTGAGCACCTTCTTCTGCTCCATGTGTCTGGAGAGAGCAGCCAGGATGAGCTGCTCCATCACTTTCCCAGGGATGGAGGTGAGGCTCACCGGCCTGTAGTTACTCAGGTCCTCCTTCTTGCCTTTTTTGAAGACCGGAGTGATGTTGGCTTTCTTCCAGTCCTCYGGCACCTCCCCCGTTCTCCAGGACCTTCCAAAGATGATGGCGAGCGGCTCGGCTTGGACATCCGCCAGTTCCCGCAACACTCTGGGGTGSATCCCATCAGGGCCCATGGATTTGTGGGTGTCGAGTTTCCTTAGGTGCTCTCTGACCCACTCTTCCTCTACCCAGGGCAAGCCTTCCTCTCTCTGGCTCTCTTCATGTGTCCCTAGGGCCTGGGATTCTAGAGGGCTGCCCCTGACAAACACAGAAGCAAAGGCAGCATTCAGCAGCTCTGCTTTGTCCGTGTTTTTTGTAACCAGGGTACCCACCCCGTTCACTAGTGGACCCACATTCTCCCTGACCTTCCTTTTGTTGTTGATATATTTGAAGAAGTTTTTCTTGTTACTCTTAACATCACGTGCCAGATTTAATTCCAATTGTGCCTTAGCTTTCCTTGTAGCATCCCTGCATTCCCTGACAACGTTCCTGTATTTCTCCCAAGGGGCCTGTCCTTTCTTCCACATTCTRTAWAYTGYYTTTTTCTGCTGGAGTTTTGCCAGGAGCTCYCTGCTCATCCACGCAGGTCTCCTGCCCCCTCTGCCTGACTTCTTACGCACAGGGATGCACTGTTGCTGGGCATGGTGGAAATGCCACTTGAAAACTAACCAGTTCTCCTGGGCCCCTCTTCCTTCTAGAGCCCTAGCCCATGGGATCTTTCCCAGCAGGTCTCTGAAGAGGCTAAAGTTGGCCCTCCTGAAGTCCAGCGTGGCAAGGCTGCTTACTGCCCTGCCTCCTCCTCGTTGGATCCTGAACTCCACCAGCTCGTGGTCACTGCAGCCAAGGCTACCCCCCACCTTCACATCTTCAACCAGGCCCCCTCTGTTTGTCAGTACAAGGTCCAGCAGCCGACCTCTCCTCGTTGGCTCCTCCACAACCGGCATCAAAAAGTTGTCATCGACGCACTGCAGAAACCTCCAGGACCGTTTGTGCTTCGCTGTGCTGTCTCTACAGCTGATGTCAGGGAAGTTAAAGTCCCCCATGAGAACCAGGGCCTGTGACCGTGAGGCAACTTTCAGCTGCCTGTAGAAGGCCTCATCAGCCGCCTCCTCCTGGTCAGGTGGCCTGTAGCAGACACCCACCACAGTGTCTCCCACGTTGGCCTKCCCTTTAACCCTTAYCCACAAGCTCTCCACCCTCTCATCATCCACTCCCAGGCTGAGCTCCATGCATTCCAGTTGCTCTCTCCCATACAGCGCAACTCCACCACCTCGCCTTCCCAGCCTGTCCTTCCAAAGAGCACATAGCCTCCATGACAGCGCTCCRGTCGTTTGAGCTATTCCACCACGTTTCTGTGATTCCTATGAGATCGTGGTGCTGGGACCGCACACAGATCTCCAGTTCGTCTTGCTTATTCCCCATGCTTCGCGCATTGGTGTATAAGCACTTCAGGCAGGTAATCAAGGCTGAACTTTTCCCAGGAGGCATGAGAGAGGACCCTCTATAATCATGCCCTAGCCGTACTACCCCACCACCATAGGCCTGTTGGGTATCCATTGGCTTAGGTTTTACACGATTGATTCTCCAGTCCATATGACACTCCCCCTCTCCCTTCCTGCTTAGTTTAAAGCTCTCCTAATGAGATTGGCCAGCCTTTTGGCAAATACTCGCCTGCCCTGCTTGGTGAGGTGGTTTCCACCATGCTCCACTAGCCGGTGGTCGTCAAACAGAGTCCTGTGGTCATAGAAGCCAAAACCCTGTTGCCAACAACAGTGGCGCAGCCAGTTGTTGATTTCACCTATCCGTTTTCTCCTACTTGAATCCATCYCCCTCATTGGAAGGACGGAGGAGAACACTACCTGGGCTCCCACCTCTTTTACAGCCACCCCTAGGGCTCTGTAATCTTGCTTTATTTTGGCGAGTTTCCCCATGGCATCATTAGCACGTGAAAAATAAGCAGGGGATAGTAGTCAGTGCCTCAGAGTAACCGAGGGAGCCTCTTTGTAACGTCCCAAATACATTTTGTAAAGTATTCCAAAACTTCTCAGTTAGTAGATCTGATGTTTATTGGTGTATTTAGCTTGCAAGTCACTGAAAGAGAATAACTGACACACATGACCGCATAGTTCCCTGTGCTTCCTTCCTGTTCATTCATTGAAATATTTTTAATTTACTCTTTAACAATTTGGCATTCATTTTTTAAAAATAACATTGAAAGAGACTGATCTGTAAATGCAGACCAACTCCAGTGCCTTTTAATGCCGTTATCCTAGCCCGGTGATAATCAGAACCTAGTCATAAGAGACTAAATCAAAACCTTACAGGACACAAAATTCTTTAACAATCCCATAAAAATGTCAGAAATGTTCAGCCCAGCTACTTTATCATTCTTAACTCTTCAAAACACGTGTAGTACAGAACCCCAAGCAGGGATGACAGACCAATAGCAAAGAAAACCATTGTCATGTAACAAGCAATTAAACAAGATTCCTGTTGCAGATTATCACATAGCAGGGAACCTGAAACATCGAATCCATTTTTGGAATAGAAAGAATTTAATTATTTAATGTCACATTTATTAAGAAGACTTTAAACTTAGCAGCAGTCTGCTGATTTCTAAAAGGATTAAGGGACTCATCAACATAGTATTTGGCTCACCACTTGGTGTTTAAAGTGCCAAGATAATATGAGTAACACTGCAGCATACAGTAATGACATGTGAATATTGTAATAAATACATATTCAAAGAAAACAAAATAATAATGAAAATGGTTGAGTGTTTTTTACAATGTCATCTCAGATAAAGCTGGAAACATAATGCACTGTATGTAATTATATTGGAATGTTATATTAATTACTGTGATGTACACTGAAAGACAACTTTCAAAAAGACTCTTATCTGCATTCAGCCATTTTTGAGTCCCTGGCAAGAGTATTTACAGTGCAGAAAATTGTCAGATTATACGTGTGGAAAATTGTGAGATTCTGCACATTTGGTGCTCTTTTCAAGATGTCTGCTACATTCAGCAAAATATAAGATTTCAGATTTAAAATATGCTACCCAGCTCAGCCCACTGTATAAATCAATGTATTAAGCTAGCCTAGCAGAAACCTAGGGGCAGACAGAGAAAATGTACTTATTCTAAAATATATTAAAAAAAAGGAAGAAAAACAGAAAACATGCACGAAATAGCAAGATATTTTTTGTATAAGTAATGATGAATAAACTTTTAAATAGTGGGTTACTCAGCAAAGCATAAGCCATATACCATATGTTCCAGAGATACAGGAGAGAGCAGGAGAAATGTACTGTTGAAAGGAAAAAGCTTATTGATTCACAGCAGTTTTGATGCTTAAAAAGAGAAAGATACTGTTTAAATAAGAAATGCATTATATTAAGCCAGTAACATACATTCTCCATAAAGATAAAGAAGATCACCATTTTCGAAAAAACAAATCTTTACTTCAGCTTATAAAGTGGACACTTGACTACCAGAGGCTAATTTAAGGACTGAATATTTATCTGTAGGGATACTACAGCAGACTGCTAGCTGGAAAAAAAAATGGGGACAGTTGTTCTTTTCTGAGGATGCTTGCTTTGGCACATTTCACAGTTCCCACTTCATTTGTTTTATTCTTTTGAAATATTCACAGAAGATAATGAGAATACCTCCTGTACACATAGATTTTATCTGCCCCTTACTGGCTTATCCTCCTCTCAGTGCTTCTTARAGAAAATCATCTAGAACATAGCAAAAAGAAACTAGAATAAGAGGGGTAGGAATACACTATATATTATGGGTAGAAAGGAGAGGAAATTGTGATTCTCTATCACATACCGTAACGAATAGGAGAAGCAATTCATAAATTCAAGGTAAGCTTGTTTCTTTATGCATCATAAAAATATAAGACTTCTTGAAGTACAGATTTATTATCTTTGGTATCAGATAGCCAGCCTTGACAGAAAAAAAATGTAACACTCTGAAGGATACTTGATACCAACCAGTTGGCTGTAATATTACTGTTACCACTAATAATAGTAAGCACGACAGATTGTGAACAAAAAAAAGTGAAAAGAATATATAAAAACCTGATGTTTATATGAACAGCACCAATAAAGAGAGCGGCTCAACTATGACAGAGACAGAAAGACAATAGTAATTAACCCTCACAGCAACTTTAACAAAAGGCTGGTGAGTTGTTGTGAGTTTTTTGTCTTCAGATGCCAAAATACCCATGGAAAAGGTAAATTTCTTTTTATTTCCTGCAGAATTTGKTCTGACCATTTATTGTAAGAGTTGCTGAGGCACTCTGGCCAAGTCTGAATAAGCAATCAGAACTGAGCATTTTTTGAACAGTTTAAATAAGTCCTTTTGCATTAATCCATTGAGTAGGAGAGGTTGCAGGGAAATGGGGAACAGTCCAAGGGGAATAAGGATCACAGTAATCAAAGAACTAATCTCTTAGGCTAAAGTTAGTAGTCCCCAAGAACGATCTCTTGGGAAATAAGTAGAATTATACAGAAAAAAAAAAAGGGGGGGGGGGTTGATATGTCTTGGCCAGATTATCGCCTGTAGTTCAGTAAGGCAGAAAAGACACTTGCAGATCTGTTAAAAAAGGAAGATGAGAAGAAATTAAAATGTTATCTTGACAGCATCCATCCCTGAGGTTTGTGGAAACCTCTGAGACCATGCAGACATTCATTTAGTGCTACAAAGACAACAACTATCTCTCTGTGGCACTCATCCAAGCAACATCAACTCATCGCAGTCTACATCACACTTTTGCTAAAAGCCTCACATTCTTTTTAGCTTTGAAAGCCAGGTGCCCTTGCCCAGGACTGGCTCTGTGCTGTGGAGACAAACAATCAGAGCTGACATCCTGATGGCCCATGAAGGAAAATACTAGTTTAGCTTAAAGAAAATCCAGTGGATTTTGTCGTATACAAGAAAAGATCAACTGAGCCATGACAATGCATATGGAAGAAAGAAACAAAAAATGAGAGTGTTGAGAGCAAAAAAAAAAAAAAAAAAGAGATAAAAAGGAAGAGAGGAAGAACAGGGTGAAATGTGGGCATTGGAAAGGGCTATTTGAAGGACATTTGGTAGATCAGAGTGAGAAAAAAAAGGAGGGAGCAGAGATATAGAAAAGAGATAGTAGACAGAGAGAGAAGGGGAAAATGACAATTACTATGAGCTTTTTTAGTCCACTCACCTTTAATCCCTCATTTTTCACTGAGCTGACTATATAACATATTAAGAAACATCCTGAAGGCTGTACAAGGAAGTTAGCCCCATAAGCAGAGGCCTCACTGTTCTCTTGAAAATCTCAAACCACAGTATCCCATGTATGAGTCACAGATGCACAGAAAGGGCACCAGAAATAGCAAAGTGTATGTGAATATTATTAGTAGAATATTATTTGAATGTTAAAAAGTTCTAAATGTCCCCGTTGTGGATGAGAATTTCACTGTGAAAGAAATCTGGTTGCAGAGGACAAATAGACTGCT
This sequence comes from Nothoprocta perdicaria, assembly GCF_003342845.1. Classification (NCBI taxonomy): domain Eukaryota; kingdom Metazoa; phylum Chordata; class Aves; order Tinamiformes; family Tinamidae; genus Nothoprocta; species Nothoprocta perdicaria. Next base: position 2,207,167 of record NW_020454428.1, on the reverse strand, counting down.
TCTGCCTGGAGAAGTTTATGAATTATGCATTATGAAAGTGGATGGATCTTTTGCCATCATTTTAACCCTCCAATTTCACCCTAGAAGCTCTTCCTTTAAGAGTGTTTGTTTGTGCCTCCATTTCAAGCCAGAAGAGATAACTCTTTTCCACTGTCTAAAAGCATTGTAATTTCAATGTTTTACTGTAGCTAAAACAGTGAAAACGTTCTGAACCAGCACTACTTTTGCTGATGTCTAACAGTGGCTGCTGGATTGACTTTAATGGAAATGTAAAGTCTTCGCTATTTAGTCAAAGCTGAAACTTCAAGCTAAAAAGAAATGTTTTTCATTTGGCAAACAAAAGAAGAGATGCAAGGATGCCTTGCTTCAACCTGGACTCCAGCAGTCTTGTTAAATATCTTGCTGCACAGGCAATTTAAGGATTTTTTCCTGTAATTTGAGGAGTATCATTTCACAGTTACTCTCGGTAGCAATATTCATTTTAAATTTCTTTTTTTTTCTTCCTGACACAGACTTGCATTCAGTTTTGCCCATGAAAGCCTGTTAAAAACTAATTTTATTCTGTCATCTTGTTTGTAGTTAAGCCTAAATTATTATGTGAGCTTACAAAATCTCTATGAGCACCATTACCCCAGTACTTACTCATGTTAGGTTTGGTTCATGTGGTCCACTCCTTCCTGTAACTAAAAAGAGCTAYGTACTCTTAAACGATGATGGAGTAATGTGTGTTGAGCAAATTTTACAGCTTTGCATAGCAACATGGAGCACAGAAGAAGACAGAATGACTGAATGAGTTACTGGGACTTCTTAGAAGATTGCTCTGACCTCTGTGACAGACCCTTAGATAAACATTTACAGATTAGTGGCCTCTAGCAGTCTCAAAATGCTTTATAATATGAGCATCCTACAACTGTTGGAAGTACAGGTGCCAACTGTAAGAGGGAAAAGAGAAGATTACTCTTCCAGTTCTTCATTAAGCCATCTTCCTGCCAAGATGGCATGGCTGCACTGCAAGAGGTTACGTCATTGCAGAGCAGCATGACTGAAGCCTGGCATGCTTTACACCTGMAAACAGACACATCCTCAGTGATTGCCAACGCTAACCTATGCACTAGGTAAGCAGCACATTTTCATCTTACAGATAAAAAAGACACTCTCTTGCTTAAAGGGTAGGTAAGAGCATCCAAAAGATCCAGGATTAGCATGCAGTCTGCTTAAGAAGAACAATAGATGATAAAAGTTGGAAGGCATGTGGAACAAGCTGCTTGGGAAATACATTCTTTTTTGCTTATGTAATGAAATTTTGATGGAGGTGTAGGCAGGGAGGTTAAGATGTTTGGAGGATTTTTTTTTTTCTTTTTAAATAATAAAAAGTTTTATCTTTGTTGTTGGTCATTTTGGAGCCTTTGCACCTCTCCCCCAGAGACCTCTGTGGATGACTACAGAACAACTGGGTCTGTCAGATCACAACTGACAAGATACCAAGACCTGAGCAACTGAATGTTGAAGAGCTTTTTTAGACTTCGGATGCAGTGGAAGGGTTTTGTAAGCTTCCAGCAAAAACACAAAGGAGGAAAAAAAYGCTGGATATCTGAAATTTCCCAGTCTCTAGTCTCGTATACCAGAGCTGAAGATCTTTCCGTTCATTCATTCAATCTTGCAAATTGTTTTTGTCAGTTGAAAAAAAAGTTTGGATATCAAAACCAAAATGTTTACAGGCTTTCATGCTCCATAAAGAAGAAAAAAATATACACATTTKTCTGAAAAATGGAGAGTCTGCAGTAAAAGAGTATCTTTGAATCTTATTTTTTATTCAGTTTAACCATAGTTTTAAAAGGAATTTTAGTTCTATGTAGATTTAAATTATTCAAATGTTTGTATGTCCAGACAACTGGAACATCTTAAAGAAATTCTAACTGAAATTCATGAAACAAGCTCCTTAGCACAGATTCCTTAAGACTTTGTTGAGAGGCATTCGACTTAAAAATGCTGCAAAGACAAACTTAACACCAGACTCGTCATAGATTTTTTTTTGTACATGTGTACAAAAAAAGTGATAAATGTAAATTTGCTAGTACTACTGTTTTGGAAGGAAGAACAGAGAAAATATCATAACTAAGGCTGAGCAATGTTYCAGCATAGCTACACAGTTTGTTATAATTTCCATAATGTTTCCAAAATACTTGTGTACCCTTTCATTCTGCAAACCATTGAGCATTACCTTAAGGAATTTCTCTTATTAAAAGGCCTACCTAAAGGCCACTTTTATTGATGCTCTTCTTCAGATTTTTTCAGCATTTTTTCAGTTAGTTTCTTGTTAGTGTAAAATTACTATGTGGACCAAATGGAAAGAAAAAAAAAAAAAAAAAAGACAAGTTAAATGAACAGAGCATAAATACCCTATATCCTTAAATGAGCCTGTCTAAAATATTTTGTCAACCTCTACAAGGAATTAGCACCCATAGAAGTGATCAGTCATGAAGCAAAGCCCAGGTGAAGAGAACCACATTCCAAACATCTGTAAATGGCTAAAGGCAGCTAGGGCTTTATAGTGTTACTACAGACAGCCCATCAACAAGAAAAACAATTTCACCATAACAGATAGGAGTCACATGAATAATAAATGCATAAACAAAGTGAAAGAGATACTGGGTATTCTGCCTGGAATACAAACTTTGATTATATTCACCATAGCTAATTATATTCATTATTACAAATCACAAATTGCAGATGATATCTTTTACATCTATGTTAAAGAATAAAGTAACACATTTTAATTAAAACCATTAGGAGATTTTTTTTTTCCTACACTCAGAGGGATTTCTTAACTCAAAAGTAATCAGCACAAAGGTGATCAGCTAATTAATCACAATCAGACTGATCTGGAAAAAAAATAAAGAATTATTACCAGGAAGTTTAATTTTGAAGACAATAAACATATGGAGACGTGTAAGTCCTGAACACATTATCCATGAAACAAATAGGTGTAAAGTAACAGGACATCTAAACAGAGAGTGAAACTTGGGAAAACTTAACAGGACAGTAGAGTCACGGGTAACTTTATCAGAACCAGGAACAACTCATTGTTACAGAAAACGTGGCCCTCCTTCTCCTCCACTCCCTCCCCCCCAAAATGGAAATGTGTTGATAATACTGGAAATCATCAAATCTTCACCAAAGATATGACCCCTATAATATCAAAACTATAGAAAATCACTTGCAAATTCTCCTGAACTCCAGATTCTTCCTCATTTACAAACATACACTCAATTTCCCAGAAGATATAAAGGAGTGAAATAATATACTTTGTGCCAGTATAATAGTTCCAAGCCACTACAGTCTTTGGAGATATTGCATGAGAAAGTTGGATTAGAAAAATCAAGGGCTACAGCAGAAAATGGATACATCAGGGAAAGAGAAATTCTTGACAGARTTTACTGTTGGAATCCTGAAAATCTTCACTCAATTGCTATCTCCCAAAAAAAGGAGCTGAAATCAGTGCAAAGTATGTTTCCCTACAGACCAGAAAGTGCTGTTCCTATGTGTGCCAAGATGTGCTTCAGTTGTACTGTGCCTGAGCAGCTTAGCACCAAACTTAACCCTGATTAAGATGTGTAAACCAGGCCCTGCACAGCTTAGGGTTCCTGATTTGCCTCGCTCACACCAGTCTAGGAGATACAGATAACCTATAAGATACAATTCCTGCTAAACAAATTATTTGGTAATAGTGACATTCATCATCATATTTAACAATTAGAGCCCTTTTGCAAGAGGGCTGCATTCAGTTCCTCCCTGGAGGTTCCCCCCAGGCAGAAGAGCACATTAGACAGCCGGCCCCATACTATTTTTATGCAGGGACATGCCACAGCCTATCGCATCTGCAGCTCTGAAACACAGGGCTACAGCATTGCCTTGGGGGCATGAACATTGCAAAAGTTATGGAGGCAAAATCTGAGACTACAAAAGTGCATGAGGCAAAAGTTATAGTAACTCTTCTGTTCTTCTTGTCTGAGAAATTCTTACTTCCTGGTCTAAGGCGCTCCAAGGACATAAGGGATAAGGGATAAGGGACAAAATTGTTGCCATTTTGTTGCAATTGTTGCAATTGCACTTGAATGCAATTCTAGGGAGGCAGCCAAATTTGAATTCCTCCTAGGGAAGGAGAGGAGTTGAACTGTAGTTTCTCACATCCTGCATTTATGCTGTATTCCTTAAGCCATTGTAACAGCACTCTGAGGCACACGCTGGAAGCCAAAAGCAAACAAACTGTTCACTAAGTTTGGRGAAATTAAAAATGGAAAAGAATTTGGATCTTGAAGAGGAATATGATAGCTCTGAACTTGGACTGAAAACTCTAACTGAGGCACCTGCAGGGTTGTGGCCTGAGTCATAGTTATGTGGTGGCAATAGCTCATTTGGGGCAGGTGAGCAGCTGTAATTTTGTYGGTATTTTGTTTATGTTTAGGGTTTTGTTCTGAGGTGTCTGTCCCTTTTCCAAGTGCTGCAAAGAGAGCCCAAGAATGTCCGTAAATATTATTGACTCMATTTAAGTGATGAAGCATTTAACAGATGCATGCTTAATTCATTTGTTAGTAATGAGAAAATACAAGTGTCATGGATTTACCACAATTGTCTATAAAGGCAAAATTTTTGTATCATAAGAACTAGTTCACATTTTCTAAGCCCTTGTCACAAACAAATTAGATGCTTCTGGGAGCCCAAGAAGAACCGCGTTGTTAAAAAACAGTGCTAGGCTCACTTCCTAGATGAAAGTAGACTTCCCAGAGCTTATTAAAACTTGCTGAGTGCTCTATATTGATATTCTGGACATGTCTTTGGTATTTTACTTTCTAAGGAGATATAACATCCCTCATTTAGATTTCAGCGAGACAATAAACTGAAGATAAAAACAACAGAAGGAGGCTTGTTTCACAAGAGAAGAACAGGTCAAAAATTACTTTTCAGTACGCTTGAACCAATAAAATTGTCTCATAATTGTCCARCTTAAAGCCTAGCTGGTTTTGTTATGTTTTCTAGTACTTACACTACGGTCCAGTAAAATGTAAATGTTACGAGCAGTGGCACTGAAATTATTTGCAAGTCAAAAACTATGCAAAAAAAGAAAATAAATTACACAGTTGGTGAAATATTTTACTAAGTCTATTTCTCTTCTTTTAAAAAAAGCAGAGTCAAAATTGCTCCTCAGTAACTACCTTGACATGAATGAATTTCCAGGACAACTGAAAGATACTTTTTAAGATACTGTTATTTGGATTCCCTCGCTCTAATTGCACTATACGTTATTATATGGTTCAGTAGAAGGTCTCTGTAGAACACAAAACCTTTGATTCAGTTTCCTTGTTTAAACCATGCCTGTGCAAAATCAATAACTAAACCACAAAAGGTTCCATAAATAAGCAAATGAACTAATTACAGTACTTCAGGTTTAATTAATGCTAAGTATTTTCCAAACACTACCCCTATTTATCATTCTTGACCTAATGGTACTCCCTTGAAGTTCAAGAATTTGCCTTGCAGAGTGAGAGCCAAGAGCAAAGACCTTCATCYGTTATACTAGACATGTCCACGTGTCAGATATTGGGGGGGGGGGGGGGGGCTTATGTCACACTAGTCAATCTTCATATTTAGTTCACAGGGCATTTGTAGGCTGATGCTTAGCTCAGGCAGCATGTGGTTATGCACACCCTCAAGAGAGATAGGAGGCATTTTCATGCCGCTAAGGGGACTAATAAAGCAGAGCAAGGAAGGATGTGCCTTTAAAAAAATAATCAGCCATGAAAAAGGTAGGAGAGATGAATTTCTCCTATGTTCTTTGATAACTTTGTCATATACATCAAAGCAAACACCTTGGGTGAAAGAGAGGCAAAGATGAATTGTGCCATAGTAGCCTGGTTTTCCACCCTCTTGCATTTTCTGTGGTACAGGTGGAACCACTAGGTACACATGCAGTGCACCACAATGCAGACCTCCACACTGCCTTTAGGCAAACAGGAGTGAAGCAGAAATCTGTGAAAATGGAGGAGGATGGCAACAAGCTTTAATGAATAGCTTGGGAAGCTTATTTATTCCTTAGACTACAGCAATGTGACAGCATTATCTAACCAGTTATTGCCATTGCCATGCAGCTTAGACTCTCAAATACTTCCAAATGAGAATTACCTACCTCTGTAAATATTTTAGGCCTATTTTGTACAACTGTTTATGGGGTACTAAGTGGAACACTGGAGATTCAGACTCCTCACATTATTGCATGTATGCCAGTAATAAGTGGAAGAATCCAAACTTGGCAACCACCTCTGCACATAGAGCCCTGTGTCAATGGCACAGAGCCCAGAAGAGCTGCCTTCATTCATTTTAGCTCTTTTGCTGAGACTGTGAAATGCCTCCAGCAAGGAAAGATCTGTCTAGAGACATTGCAGCTACGCTGACATAATGCTGTCTATAGACCAGGTCTCAGAAACACGTGATTAAAGGCTGCTAACTTAGTCCTTGGCATAACTTTCTTACAAGCCTAGTACTTTTAAACCTGACTTGAAAGGTTCTGCCTCCCACCCCCCCAAAAAAAATCAATCTAAAGAAATTGTGTGTTATAAATGTTAAGTTTCTACAAACGTTCATTGAACATATGGCATGACTTTGAGAGGTCTGTACCATCTCTCCTGCTAGATTGCTCATGAGTCCTAGCTTCTCAGACCAACAGCTCAGGATCCCATGCCCCAAGCTTGCCAGCCCAGGAGTTTTCAGCATCTATAGCTCTACCCTGTCATAAGATTAATATCCTAGCAGCCCTAGGAACTCCAGTCTGAGCCGTGGCCTCAGATCTTTTCAGCTCTTTCCACTACAGGGAAGGCAATCTTTAAAGCCATAGCTAGATTTTGTGCTTTTGCCTAGGAAGCTTCCAGATATCAGCATTAACATTTCATCCTAGGAAAATCAGAGGAGGAGAATTTTCAGAAACAAACCTTTTTTTTTTTTCAGATCTCTCCCTGAGGAGGAAATTCCAAAGGCTCTGGAAATGTTCTGAAGCACAATGCAAGCACTTTTTGTGTGTTAAAATTTCCCCAGCACGAAAATGCTGAATATTAAACTGCTCTCCGGGCACCTCACTTTCAGGTCAGATGCGTTTTCAGCTGAAATGAGCACATATTTTTGTAAATACGTAGCTTTCCTGATCAGTTGTGGAGTGAAACAGCTGGATAGGTGTTTTGGATTAATACTTTAAACAACTATTCAGAAGAAGTGTGGACAGGTGGGTATCCGGGGTTGAAAGCAAACCATACTCTTTCTGAACAGTTATCTAAAGTGTTAATCCAAAAAATTCTAGTAACATTAATGAACACTATCCACTTAAATACCCTGTAAAGAGAAGAGAGAATGGACACTATTGGTGCATGAATAGTCAGCAAATCTTATAAATTGTAGAAAGCCTTGGGGAAATTCATGTTCTAAATGAGTCAGTGTGTGATTGAAAGTGACACATTAGGGAAGCATTTTCCATTCCATTTAAATTATTGTCTTTCTTTAGGCTGTTATGTTCTTTATGATGGATTATATTTTGTTTGTCAGAGATTCTGTGTTTTCATTGTTAGCAAGTATACACCTGCTGCTTCAGCACTCCAAGGTACCAGTTCTCAATTAGTGTAATATTCTCATTAAGTTAAAATGTTTATAATGTCTACCATGCAAATACAACAGGAGAAGATGGTAATATAGGTCAGCTTGAGAAACTCAGATAAATCAAATTTATGGCTTTGTAAAAGACAAACAATTCTTTTATTAATGCAAATGTTACACAGATTGTAGTCCTATGTGTCTTTGGTTATAGCTTTAGATCTAGAGGCAGAAATGCACCATACTCGGAGGATAGGTACAAGATGTGCTGTGGAATGTCTCTATTCTGCCAAACTTGGTACTTGACTGCCATGAAGAAGGAGTCAACATGTTGAAACAAGTCCCATCTTCCCATCTCTGGAGTTACCAGGATTTTCTGCAAAAATTTTCTGTTGTATTGAACAGCATTCACAGGGAATCAAGCAGGGCCAGGCCCAGCCCACATATAGAGGGGTCGGGGCTATATATGGCCTGGACCACATATAGGTTTGTGTTTATGGGAAGTCATTTTGCCCTTCTTTGATTCCAGGTCTTTGCTAGATTTCATTAGTTGTTTTAATAACAGCCAGTCCCCAAATTCCTAACTAAAATCTACCTCTAGTCTGCATAGCTGTTTTCTGGAATCAATGTCATTCACACTCAGCTTCTCCATCTTTCCATTGCTCCCACTACTGCTCTTTATTTTTCTCTCAAGCCACCCACACAACCTTAAACTCACAGACGCCATCCCTAAACAGGTAGGGGAACAGGGGACAGCAATACACTACTAGCCCTAAAACTTTCATCCAGATGCATTGACATTCAAGCCATGTATGGTCAATATTTCTGTATTCTTATTTAAGCAARTAAGCAACTTGGCTTATAAGTGAGCTCACTCTGTATGGATTGTCCTTTGAAGCCTTCAAGTTAGAACTTCAAACGCTGAATGGCTGCATCACAAATTATCAAAATGTTTCATCTAATTTAGCCACCCCATGGAAAAGTTCCAAACATCTTTTTACCTTTCCAAAATGAGGTGGAATACACATACATGCACATATTTCAGAAATATGTCTCAAGCTCTAGTATAATGATTAATTACCATCTTTCCTAGGAAATGGTAGCAAAAATCCTGAGACAATATATGCACTAGTATTAATATAATTAACAGTACTTGTACAGTCGACACAACTGCCAGGATAGACAGGGTAAATGTATCTTTTGAGTTTGCTAAACTGCATTATCAAAGAAACATTTCAGATAAAATGCAAGCAAAGCTTAACTTAAAAAGAGAGCCTGAGGTTCATATTTTATTGCTGCATTTTAAGCTGCTACAGGCAAAGCTTCATTTCTTTCTCATATACCAATCAGGCCATGATTAGGAAGCCATCGGCCAATTTTGTTCTAAAAAGGTTTTGTGATCTTTTTAAGCCAAAAATATAAATCCATTTATTAATGATATAGTAATAAATGTATCAATCATAAAGCAATATTATATCTTATAAACCAGTAAACTAAGAARTCCTGAAATGGAGTCAGCTAAGACATATCTGATACCAAAGCTTTTATTGCACATGTCATCCTTTACTTCAAATATTCATCAATGTTTATTTTTAGAAACTTAATATTATAACCTTACAGATTCAAGGAAAAAAAATCTCTGACATGGTGCTGAACTGACTGGAGACACAGCAGGAAAAAATTTTTGCCCCTTGTCTTCTCTAMAGACTCTCTATTGGGTCTAACTTGCTAAATATCACTTAAAATGGTCCAAAGGGAGAATGATTTTAAGCAGAGCAGTCATTCTAATTTCATATTATATTCAAACTGCTTGACGGTTTCAAATATTTGCTAAATGGAGGACTGACAAATCAATTAAAATAGAAATCAAGATAACTTTTTTCATGTATTCTAAGAACTGTAGTAACTTTTGTTCACAGAACGGGAAATGAGCTCAGCTTGGAGGTGGTTAATATAAAACTAGTTCTCATGTCATTAAACAAACTGGATAAGGACACTGTAAGCACTCGTTAAAGGGAATGATCACTTTCTGTCATCAGACCCATTCCTTGACTCCAGAAGAAATAGTGAGCTAGTCCAAAAATCAAGTATCCCAAAGGCCCCACAAAACACAGTATCCCTTAGAACTATGGACTAACCCCAAGATGAATACTTTCCTTATAACAGAATTCAATCTGAGAAAGCAGTTCTGTACAGCCAAATGTCTAAATAAATTYAGGTTACTAGCAATCACCATGTTACTTGTTTTATTGTCTCTTCTCACCTCCAAATAATACTCATTCTCTAAGTACTCTATGTCCAAATAATACTCACCTCTAAGTACTCTAAGTTCATGAATAACTCTATTGAGTACCGATCCTGTGATTAAGGATCTCTAATCAGAGATCATTTATAGAATGATAATAACTGGGAATGTCTCCGCTGAGATATAATCAAGATGGGTGCTGAGGGTCCTACTCACTCACCAGTGCCCATTACCACTCAGCAATTCAATTCATTTGCTGAAAAGCACAGAAACACTGCTGAGAACATACTGATTTTCTGTTCCTCTCTCTCTCCGTTACTTGTTTCAGGAAACAAGTGAAGAAGTCCCCAACCTGAAATATTTTCCTATGACTAACTGAAAGGACAGGAGGTATAAATAATGCCCTATTGCTACTGAAAAGCTACTAGGATATAGGATCACCTAGGAGCTACCTAAATGAAATGTAGCAAATTCTGAGCTTCTTCCAGAGGCCACTATCAGTAGAACTATGCAGCCTTCACAACAGCTAATAACTTGGGTCATACGCTAATACATGGAAGAAGATGATACAGATTTTCTGTGAAACAGGCACAGCATCACTTGTCAATTGGTTACCTAAAGAAAGCACTTTGAGACTTGCAAGCTCAATATAATATGAAAATAATACAAAATTTTAGGCTAAACCTTTGAAATCTACTATCACACCTTGGCTGAGCTCAAGAGGATTTCCAAAAAACTATGGGAAAAGAAAACACTGTGAAACTTGAAGAGCACTTAGTAGATGAAAGCAAAGGACATTCAGTCTGCAGCAATCAGCAATCAAACTCCTAGACCTGCAGCTTTGGATAAATATGTATGAAAGAGGACATACCTGTTTCAGTAACTGYTTAATGGTAGACGAACAATGGCTAAAGAAGTGTTTCTCAGGGAACATACTGAACTTTCCCTAAAGACTGAAAATTTTATGGGAAAGTGCCAAACTTTCTTGAGTTCGTTGTCTGTAAAACTCCATGCCTTAGGAATGTCTTCAGAATTTTTATGCCTTAAATAGACTTTAATGTATTTGCTGTGGAGAAAATAATGGTGATTTTTTGATAATTTTAATTAGCAATAGATACTCTTGAGGCAAACACAATAGTAAGATAATGGGAGGGTGACATATTGTTTGTTTTGCCTTTGACTCTATGTGATCATAAATTTGTTTTTAATTTTAGACATTTTATTCAGAGATTGTCATATTAAAATATTAAAGAATGGAAAATTATAGTAAGTCATAATGTTTTACTGGGGTTTGCAACATATATGATACAATGTAGATTTACCAAACTTCATCCCCATTTTGGAAGAGTGTGTAATGCCATAGGAAAACCACTCTATTTCTGTGCTGTCTACAATCTTCRATGTATTTAACCACAATTGCATCTGTTAGAGTCACAGCAGGGCACATCTATAACACAACCGGGTCATAGCAAATGTGTACAATACCAAGAATGTATGCCACATGACCCACAGAAGGAGTCATGTCATGTGCAAGATATGTGCTGGAGATTAACATCTTGATGTCTCTTCTGTATCATAAAACTTGCTTTACCATTAATGGAATCAAAGCAGCTTGGAAATCTCATCTAGCCAGAACACCCTGATCTGGAAGGCTGTTAAATGAGGACAGATTACTGAGATATTCAGGATAATATACCATAGCCTTAAAAGAGTCCATCATAAAAATTAGTGACAAATGCACTTTACAACTTTTCAGAGAATCAATCAGCCTATCTACTGCTTCGTGTCTGCACAGCAATACTGCATTACTGGTTTTCTACATCTCTCTTTAATGAATTACTGGTTTTCTACATCTCTCTTATGCCTTATTATAGATTCATATAATTTACCACCACTTTCTTTTCTCCTGGCTTGTTTTACAACCCTTATAAAGTGATTCATAAGAGTCAATCCAAGACATAGGCAAAAAGGTGGAATTTTTCTGTGACCTTAGAAGATCTAGGCAGATTTTATGTTTGTTCTTTCCCTTTTACATTTGCTGCCTACAATTAATTGTGATGAGTAAGTTTTGCTCATCTTCAGTTTTTACTTCTCATTATAGGAGTCTGAGTTCTTTTAAGGTGCTGTATACAGCATTCCTGTAGAAAAATAGTTCTTTAGGAAGAGCATGTTTCAATACTTTAGGAAGAATATGTTTCAAGCAGGAAGGTGATAACTGATATTTCTAASCAACTTATTCAGTCAAACACAACACGAGCCTGAAAATGAGCATCTAAAATAACAGTGACATATGAGGCTCCTGAGGCAACATTTTCTTTGTAATGTCATTGCCTTGTTCCCCTGTGAGCAGGAATAAAAAGAAAGTAGTGTCACATTATGAAAGATTTTATTATATTGCATTAACAACTTTCATTTAGCATTTTTCATTTAAATTGTTAATATTGATTTTTTTATACATTATACAGTGCAAAAGTCACTTGTGGAAGACTTTGTTCATAATTGCAATGACTTCTGTATTGTACTACAGAAGATGAATATTGATGTCACCGTATCAAGAATTTATAATGTAATAAAACACTGTGCCACACAGCACAGAACCATCATTGTTCACCGGTCTGGCTCAGTTTGAGCAATATCTGGGAGAACAGTTAGACCGTTTTCTTATTTGTAAATACTATTTTTGACAGTGCAAGATCAGTCTGCAAGCACATATGTTTTTCTCTTATGTCACATTTGAACAGGAACATGAACAATTTTCTGCAGAATTAATTTCAGCTCTGCAGCATGCTGTAGACTAACACACCATAGAATGTAAGGAGGTGTGTAGAAACTGCCATTAAGCAATACGATTTTGGGGTACTCTTTACACTTTCTGAGGGATACAAGTGATAATTGCTTTCTGCTTTAATTATAACAGTTAAGTTTGATAGAGACAAAAATCTGCATAGAAGTAAATGTTGAGGGGAACATCATTATCCTTATATAGGATAAGTAAGGTGGTAATAGGAAAATTAAGGGGAAATTAAGCAAAAATCACATTACATTCAGAACCAAGTGAATATTAGCTAACAACAGGAATACAGTCCTACTTGTACACATTAGTAGCATCACAGTAGTGGTAACAAGGGTGAGAACTACACTGTAACTAAATTCTGCTCTGATAGGACGAGTCACCATTTAGTGATTTCAAGTTACAAAAAAAACAAACAAAACAAAAAACAAAACAAACAACAAAAAAAAAACCCAAAGAATCAAAACGATAGGAGCATAGACTGTTTTGTGGCTTCTTCATATTATAAAATTCTGTGAATCACAGCTTGTGAATGGTGAAGAGTTATGCGGATGTAAGTCAGCTACTCTTTGGGAAAAAAATGTGGACAGCAAAGAGAGGACTCCTCTAAAAGGATTGTAAGAAAGAAGAGCATCCTCACAGAAAATGAAGAGTGGAACGTAACAGGCACAATGAACTTATACAGTCAGGAGGCACAGGGCAGAAAACAAGAGGAGCAAGTAAAGAAGAGACATAGGAAAGAGGGAGCACTCTACAATCTTCTCTTTCAATCCAGATACATACAAGAAACAGAAAGAGGAGCTGCAAATGTATTTACTATCAAGAAAACTGAAATCTTGGTCAGTAACTCGGCGTCTCATTTTGAATTGCAGAACTTTTCAATTTCTAGACTTCCAGAGTGAGAATCCTGGTTCCCTTCCTGCCTTTACTTTGTTATCAGGWTTTTGGTAATTGGAGTCCAAGCTTTTTCATATGAGCTATTTTTATTTCATGCTTCAGGGTGGCTTCAGCACAAATCAGAAGGCCCCAGGTTATACATTGCCTTGAATGTTGGAGGTGAGTGGTAAAACAGTCAACTCTTTTGGAAAAGCATCTGGCAGTCATGAAACTACTTCCTTAAATATGCAATAGTCTCACTTATAACAGTGAAAATAACTCTGCTCCTCTGTCAAGTTTAGCAACTTCCACTCCCAAACTAGTGGCAGGTTTATAGTCTTGCAGAAGTTCCCAATTCACAGCAATGGGAAAATGTAAAAATTCTGCTCTTCAAGCACTTACTCCTTGCCCTAGAACATCTCAAATTATAGATCTTTCTAGTAATAAGTACAAAAGTATCTAATTAGGTCATTAGTAATTCCTACCATGCTTCAAGTCTATTATCTCTACTTCTCAATTTACTATTGTTGCACTCAGGGGCTGCATCAGCTCTGTCCTGGCACAGAGAGATGACCTCTGAGAGGACTCTCCCAGGCAAATTTCTGGCTGCCCATATCGTCTACTTTCTGGAATGCTGAGTACATGAGTACATAAGGCACTCCAATGACTGCAGGAGGGATGAGATATTGTTCAGGTCTTTATATCTTTCTAAACATTTTCCATATATGTACTGTCTCAAAGACTACTTGGAATATATGCTTAAAATATAAAAAACATTTACATCAGAAGAGCACATTTACATATGGATCACAACATCATTAATGGTACTACCAAGGCTTTTAGGTTATAGAAAATTTTAGCACTATGAATGTTCATTTTAATTTGACAAGTAAGCTTTTGATGTAGGGAAAGGAAGGAGGTTACAAGAAAATCTTCACTGGCCAAGAAATTCAAACTTTGGTCCAGCTGTACTCCTAAGCAATACAGTCACACTATTTCCATACTGAAAAAAGAAATTAATACAGTGACATACTATATTTCCACACATACTCAGTTTCAGCAAACAAAAAGGAAATAGTTCATTCCTCTTTTTTTTTTTTTTTTTTTTTTACCATGTAGCTTATATCATAGGATCTTTAAGGTTGGAAGGGACCTCTAGAGGTCGAGTCCAAACCCCCTGCACACGCAGGGTCACCTAGAGCATGTGACACAGGGCTATGTTCAAGTGGGTTTTGAAGATCTCCAGAGAAGGAGAGTCCACAACCTCTCTGGGAAGCCTGTGCCAGGGCTCTGGCACCCTCACAGTGAAGAAATTTTTTCTTAAGTTCCTGTGGAGCTTTTGGTGTTTCAGTCTGTGGCCATTTCCTCTAGTTTTATCAGTGGCCACCACTGAAAAGAGGCCGGCCCCCTCCTCCTCACTGCCTCCCTTGAGGTATTTATAGACACTGATCAGGTCCCCCCTCAGCCTCCTCTTCTCCAGGCTGAACAGGCCCAGCTCCCTCAGCCTTTSCTCAYAGGGCAGRTGTTCCAGGCCTCTGATCATCCTGGTAGCCCTGCGCTGGACTCTCTCCAGCAGATCCACATCCCTCTTGGACTGGGGAGCCCAGAACTGGACACAGTCTCCAGATGTGGCCTCACAAGGGCTGAGTATAGGGGGACAATCTCCTCTCTCGACCTGCTGGAGATACTCTTCTTAATGCACCCCAGGATCCCGTTGGCCTTCTTGGCCACCAGGGCACACTGCTGCCTCATGGTCAACTTGTCGTCCACCATGACATCCAGGTCCCTCTCTGTGGGGCTGCTCTCCAGCAGGTCAGTCCCCAGCCTGTACTGGTGTCCGGGGTTATTCCTCCCCAAGTGCAGGACCCTGCACTTGCCCCTGTTGAACTTCATGAGGTTTCTAGCTGCCCAGTCATCCAGTCTGTGCAGGTCCCTCTGGATGGTGGTGCAGCCCTCTGGAGTATCAGCTACTCCTCCCAGTTTGGTATCATCAGCAAACTTGCTGAGGGAGCACTCCATCCCTTCATCCAGGTCGCTGATGAATAAATGGAGCAGGACTGGACTGAGGACTGAGCTCTGGGGGACACCGCTAACTACAGGTCTCCAACTAGACTCAGTGCCACTGATAACCACTTTCTGAGCTCTGCCATGCAGCCAGTTCTCAATCCATCTAACTATTCACTCATCTATCCTACACCTCTGGGGCTTGTGCAGGAGGATGCTGTGAGGAGCAGTTTCAAAAGTCTTGCTCAAATCCAGGTAGATGACATGCACCACTTTTACCTCATGTATCCAGCCAGTCATTCCACCATAGAAGGCTATCAGGTTAGTTAAGCATGATTTCCCCTTGGTGAATCCATGCTGGCTACTCCTGAGCACCTTCTTGTCCTCCATGTGCTTGGAGACAACAGTCAGGATGAGCTGTTCCATCACCTTTCCAGGGATGGAGGTGGATGAACAAGCACCAATAAGCAGTATTCAGGTTTGTTAATATTAATTCTAAGAGTTTTATCCCTCAGTAATATACCATAYCTGAAAAGCAAATCAATTCATATCAACTTAGATAAGTATATTCCATGATTAGCATGATTATGTCCAATTAATCATTAAACCATTTCCGTTTTTTCAAGGAAAGTTAAAGGGCAAAGTGTTATTTCATTTCTTAACGGTAACCCTGATGTTTTTTGCCAGCAGTACAGACTGGAAGATTATGCAAATAGAGAAGGTGCAGTTTTCATGAATATCTAGCAATAATATTTTTTACAGAAAAGTCACAGGTTTGCTTAATGGAACCTGAAACATAAAGCCAGCTTCTTGCAATCTCAGTCTTCTCAAGAACAATTTGCCTCTGTTTCATAAAAAGTATGTTGCAAGTTAGGCAACAAGATAAAATAAATGAGCTAGCATCTAATATTCAGCTTTAACTGCAAAGATTCTTTACAGAGATTTAATTTCATTTGCTTAACAATCAGTGGCTATTTTCTTAATAGCTTGCCATGGAATCTTTTATCTCTTTTTTAAAAGGTCAAAGATAAATATAACTATATATTCTGTTACTCATCAGTACTCTTCTGAGTACACTAACACAATCCCAAAAGTGTTGGAATTTGGGCTGCTTCATAGCTAAGCTGTTGCAAATCTGGATGTGCCAGACTATTTTCCCAGACTAATTCACTGGGGATCCTCAGGCTCACAGATCTGCCTGGCAGAGTCTAGCACTTCCAAGCCTTATGTCCACCGGAAAACTTGGAAGGGAAAGGGGATGTGTGCAAAAGGTGTCAGTAGGTGTGACAGGCTACAGGCAACTATTTTTTCTAGAAATTTCTTCCATAGTAAGACACCGACAGTTCTCACAGAGTTTTACAATTTCTGCAGAATGGTTGAATTTTATCTCACTGAGTATCTCAGTACTTTCACAGTTATTTTCATCTGGTTCATAAGGAAAGGCAGCAGAAAGAAATCTTGCACTTAGCACAGAAGCTCCTTGAGTCCAGACACAAGGCTTAGTAAGAAAAAAGAGAATTAACTACTTTTTGTGAAATGTCAGGAAAAGATTGCAGTATTTAAATAAACATTAAACTAAATTATCTTAAGTACTTCACAAAAAAGAAAATACGTTACATTTCTGAGCTCTTATCAAAGCATGACATGATAAAGCATGCATAGGGGAGGATCTGCAGAGTAGTGCATGATACATTGTCCTGCTCAGTGGTGGAAATAATTCCATTCTACAGTGAATGTTATGTAGTTTGGTATGCATTTTGGGATTATGACTTTACTGCAGGCAGTAAAAGTATATGCTATCTCTTTCTTCCTCCAAATGCTTAGTAAAATAACAAATGTTCACAGATATTCTTGTTTCTAATTGGATTCCTTCTGGGCCACCTACACGGAAAAACACAATTGCTGATGCCTGCAGCAACTACATTGTGCTATATCATATAAATAGCCCTGGGACTTCAATAAAGAGCCAAGTGATGCAACAAGTTTCACAAACGGGGACCTTCTTTTCATAAAGATGAAAAAGCCAGTCCCCCAATTTCCAAAATGTTTGTGCTTTCAAAACACAAGGAGAAGGAGGATAGGGTTGGGGATAGCCAGGAGAAGGTAATTTTTTCCCTTTCTTTTGCAGTTATCTATGTACAGGCTCTAAAATGTGTTATATTATACAAATTATAGATGATTATGTGCAATATACACAGTAAATAATATGTAATTAGAATAGACAGTGGGTATAAAATGGATTTGAACGAAACACCAAATATATCAACTCAGTAAAGTCCAGTACCATACAGTGAAAAGGCTCTGAAATCAAAAATCCTTTGATAGCATGATGTTGTTTGAACAGCTAAAATGGATTATGATTCCACAGGGTAGGTATGTACTTTAGCATCCCACGCTGTATTAAAGAAGATAAAAATTCAGGAAGCAACTGCTGTCAAGAAAAAGCCTTCAAATATATTTTTTTCTGCTGGTAAAATTGCCACTTACATTTTCCACTTTTCAAAGAAATATAAAACTGTGGATTTGTATTAGAATAGATTTTATTCATGCCAAGAGACAGCTAGATAGCTAGATAGATAAATAGATCTTAGTCTACCAACACACAAATATTCTGTGTGTACATGTACCCAGGTATTTCAGACGTAAGAAAGCAAAAGAAGTAAAAGCTTATGGTGTAGGGCATCCAACAGTTTAGAAATGACAAAGTTAAGGTTTATGTTTAAACTGGCATCCTTTAATTTTCCCCATGACAAACAATACTATCTGGAGGGATAGTCAATGGCCTCAATGCTTTAAAATCTCTTAGATGCTTGTTCGTCCTTCCTGGATTTCAAGCTAAACCAGTCACCCAGTTTTCTAATTCAGTCTGGAAGGAGTGGTCTGAAATAGTTTATAGTTGCTCGGAAATACAATCAAAACAAATTTTGCTAATCCTCCCCCCAAAAAAAAGAAATGAGGAGAGAGATAAAAGCAGACAGAGATGAGATGGAGAAGATTTTTTTTTTATTTTTTATATGTGTGTGTGTGTGTATATATATACACACATGTGTGCATGTGTACATATATACACATATACATGTATATATACATGTATACCCACATATACACACATATACACACATATGTATATATACAMACATATTTTAAAAGCCAGAAAGGAGACACCCTTCCCAGACATCAGCAGAAACTACCAATTTTTATAACCACGGGGTGGAAGCAGCTGCAGTCTATCAGCCTTGGTTGATAGACTCTCTTTCCATGCACATGTGGCCCAGCATGTATGCACTGAGATTTTTTTCAGTTATGCAGAACTTTATTAATTTGGGGCTTATTTTTAATTGCAAAAGGCAATGTCCTAATTTAAAGCAAGACAAGTCTCTCACCAGAGTTTTGCTTCCAGGCATGGAAGTACTGGTTCCTCTTAGTGAAATATTTATGAGATATTTTTAAAAGAGCAAATGTACTTTCCCCCTATTTACATTCTAGGAAATGAGGTAACCATGTTAACTGTATCTCTAACAGAAATAAAAATTGACACTGCGTGTGGGCAATTTCACCCAGAGTATTTTGAATCTGAAATCTTTGAAGAAACTGAAAACAGGATCTTAAAACACAAAGGGACAGGCCTTAATTGCAGACTGTGCCTATGCAGGACATGGTGAGGTTCATCTTGCTGCCCTAGGCCTGAACAAAATTCTTTGTTCTAGAGGGTGCTACATAAGAGCTGCCTGAGAACCATCAGCATCTTACACGTGCTAAGCAGCATCACTTTAAAGCAGGGAAGAGCCACCAGATCGCACAGTATTACCTGGTCCCTTCTGTTCTCAACATGAATTGGATGGTGTATGTATGTGTCCACACATGCAGGGAAAAAATCTGTGATTAGCTCATGTGTAGGCAAGAAGTCTCATAAATAACTAAACATACAAACTCCAGCACAGTTGTGCCAAGCACCTATAGCTTAATTATCTTCAAGACATATCATGAGGTCAAATCTGAACCCATTTCTGAGGGGCAGTGAAAACTGTTAGGCTCAGGAGATCCTTTTTCTAAATTTCATTCTTTTTCTAAATTTCATCCTTTCTTCAAAGCCCACATGTGCTAGATATAGTATCTGCAAATGTGCTAGGTAGAGAGTCTGCAAAGAGTATTTTTGTGTTTTTTTCTGTACTCATTTTGTTAGCTGACACATTCAAAAATTACTCATGTCTGCCAAGTTACATGCAGCCTTCTATAGCTGTACTATGTCTAAGTGAGAACATGATGTGCTTGGCATACATTCATTCAGTACCACATGAATTATGATGCTCTCTCATTAACTTGGTTAAGGGGCTGTTTAAGTTTTATTCAGAATTCTAATGTGAAGAACATAGAGGACGGTTATACCAATCTATTAGTACTTTTAACATTTATGAACTTTATCAAAGACAAAAAATCGTTCCTTAAACAGCTGAAAATGCAATGAAAATGCATTTTGTATTCTAAATATGGAAATGATTATGGAATTCAATGTTGAAAGTGGTTCATTCTTCCACTAGTACAACACTCTAGTTTTTAATGTTGCTATTGCATTTACGTTAGATTTTCGCATCCATAATAAGGGACCTAAAACCTTTAAAGTGACTTGCTGTTGAACTGAATTGGCTTTTAAAACGAGCAAAACTATTCAAATAGCAAAGCAATACAAGGAAACCAGGAAAATAAGAATGGAAATGCTGTGAAAAGAAACTGGCATGTAGTTCTTCTGCCATCTTGTGGCTCTTCTGCATACAATTACCTGAACAGTAGCTCATTTATTCATACACTTAAACTAAGCTTCAATATCAATTTTCCTAGTCCCTACCTGTGACAAAACCCTGCCATGAACTGTTGTAAACACAGATGAATTGTTCAAAGAAGGTCTAAAAAGTCAACAAAGTGCCACGGATTAAAAGCAGCATGTACTAGGACAAAAAAGCTGGAAAGAGAAAGACTTTTTTTTAGTGTATGGCCATCTTTATTTTCCTCTGAGCTTCAGCCATGTTTTCATACAGAAAAAAAAAAATATGTGTGTGTATATATGTATAATAAATATATGCCTGCATGAATATGTGAATATATTTAATTACAGGCACCATTTTAGAGGCATGCATTTCAATATCTGTGTTTCTAATTGGACCTAAAGATGTCAGTAGACAGAGAATATGGTCAGCCTCATGCAAATCACCTTTCTCTCTTCCCAAACCATCAAAGCATGAGATTTCCTCCCCCACAACTGCAGCTTCCAGGAGGTACAGCACTAGCTCAGACAATATGACCTGCATTTAAACCATCATTTCAGTTCAACAAACCATCGTGTTTCTGTTCAGATAGATTCAATTTGAAATGAGATACTCCCAATAAGTCTTCCCAAGTGGAAGGCAAAACGCTGCAGCAGAATTGAAACTTGGGCACTGAAAATTTCAACTTTGCAGACTCTATGGTTTTTTTGTTGTTTTGTTTTGTATTGTTTTAACTGTGGTTAAAAAATGGCTTGCAGTAGAAGATTTTTTATAATGCTAATTAAAAGCCACTAACTAATCAATGACTATGATCAGAAAATACTGAATTCCTTCACTTCATCACAAAAAGTAGCAATGTATCTCTGTCAAGATCCAGTTTCAAGCCTGACTACCTAAGATACCTGTTTATGGAGAGTATCTGTCACCAATTTAAAAGAGATAACACCTTTCTCAAAACCAAAAGAAATTAGAAAAGAAAAAACAATGTGTGGTCAAGTTCTCAGAGCCTTTTATTGTCTTCTTAAATATAGGCTATGGTATGGATTTTCATCGACTGTATTCTGCAAGGAATGCACTTCCCTCTGTTTCCAAAATTTCTACTGTGGAGAAGTAAAATTTTTTTTCACAGAATGACAGAATGGTTCAGGTTGGAAGGGACCTCTAGAGATCATCTAGCCCAACACCCCTGCTCCAGCAGGGACACCCAGAGCACAGGGCACAGGGTGGCATCCAAGTGAGTCTGGAAGATCTCCAAAGAAGGAGACTCCACAACCTCCCTGGGCAACCTGTTCCAGTGCTCGGTCACCCTCACAGTGCAGAAGTACTTCCTCACGTGGAGATGGAACTTCCTGTGTTTTAATTTATACCCATTATCCCTTGTCCTATCACTGGACAAGTGACAGAGAAGGGGTTTGGCCCCGTCCTCCCTACATTCACCCCTCAGGTTTTCTAGTCCCTCATGGCTGTTGCATGACAATATATTAAATATGCTTAGTTTGCATTGGAGGGACTTGCACATTAGACCATTGTTGGCATCACTCAGCTTTACTCCTCTTGCCCTCTTTCTTATGCATAAGGAAACTGTGGGTCACATAAAACAACAATCATTTTGAGATTCATTGAAAATCATTGGGTGAAAATTGTCACAAGTTGATACCAATTGTGGTAAATTCTCATACATACCCATGATTAAAAGTTTTGATGGAAATGATGGTTCACTTTTAAAGAGAACTCTAGAGAGAGAATTGTAAAGCATAAATGTGCTATCCCAGGAAAAAACAAAACAAAAACTAAAGTCTTCCTTGTACTAGGAGTCATTCAATATGTGAATACTTCTCACTGTTCCCCTAATGCTTTGTCTTACAATAATAAACCTGTTTATGTCATCTGTAACTCTCATTACCCACATCTGGTCACCACAGAATATAATGCAAAACCATTGGTACATTGGTAGGTCTTAATGTAAAGTCTGTGTTTTTCACAGGAAAAGAGGTTTTTGTTTTGTTTTGTTTTGTTTGATTTTGTTTGATTTTGTTTTCAGAATTACCTAATTTTATAGCTTGGAAGGGACCTCTGGAGATCATTTGGCCCAACACACTGTTCAAAGCTCAAAAAACTTTGAGCAGGTTGTTCAGCTAATTTAGGAGCACCTTATGATTTCACAATCCTTTTGAGCAACTGGTTTCAACATCTTAATATTTAAATGGACTGCAACTCCCACATTGCAATTTGTATGCTTTATCTCTCATCCTTGCACTGTGCAACTGCAAAAAGAGTCTGACTCCATCTTATTAGGTAGTGGAAGGCATCAATAGAAATCTCCACGCCAGCTTTCTCTTTTCAACATAAAACAAATTCGTCTCTCTCAGCTTCACCATGTGCACCAGCCTTCTCCTGGGGTTCCTCCAGTAGATCCATGTCTTTTGTGTGCTGGGAAAGCCCCAAACTGGACACAATATGCAAAGGAAGAACAAATGCTCAAGAGAGAGGAACAGTCACTTCCTTTGGCCTCGGAGCTACATTCTTGATAATACAGCCCAGGATGTCATTGTCTTTTTCACTACATGTGCACATTGCTGGCTTATGTTCAGCTTGTGACCATCTAGACTCCCTAGATGCCTTTTCCTGGAGAGCTTTTTCTTAACCCCAGGTCCCAGTTTGTTCCCCGGTATTCAGCTGTTCTGTCTCAATGGGCTCTTCATTTGCCCTTGTTGAATCTCAGAAGGCTCCATTCCAGGCAGGCCCTGACAGAGGGAGCCTTCCAGCATTCTGAAGTCCCCTCTGGAGAGCAGTCTTGCCCTCCAGCATATTGAATGTTCCACCAAAGTAGTAGCAGCAACTGAAATCTTCTCTGTCTCTACTTAATCTTTTTTTTTCATAAATCATTGCAGAAATTTTGAAATTTCTAGTGAAAGTAAGTTAAATGTCTTCAGTATAGCAAAATAATATTTTTAACACTTTTAAACTGGTCTAGCATCAGAAATTCCTAGCTAGAATTGAAACACACCATATTGGTAGAAGACCAAGCCTAATTAATTGAATAAACTGTGTCTATATGTGTTAATCTGCCCTGCAGCAACATGTAGGAACCCATGCTATAGCCAGTATACCATGCAGGTATGTACTATCTGCACCATACAGAAAGGTGGTGCTCACCTCAAAGAACTAGCAGCCTAGGAACAAGACAAAAGTAAATAGAAAGGAGATGACACAAAATTCATAACACTGGTAAAATGAAAAATCCAGAAAGAATAACATGCATTAAAACAGAACTATGCTCTCTATCAGAGAATGAAGATTTCCAGAACTGAGCTTCTATGGTATTATGGACTTAATGTGAAAACTCACTGGCCAACTAAAAGTTTAATTCCACTCCTCTGCCAGTCCACACAGATAACGAGTGTCTTTATTACCAGCTCCTTTCAGCCCAAATGCGAGAAGTCTGAGTTGTTGATTTAAGGACAGAAACACTGCTGATACATATGTGGTGATACAGGGCCCAATTTCCTCTCTTTTCCCTATTTGAACTGTGTTTTAATAACTTGGATATTACATATAGTTTTTAAATGACTGCCATAAAACTAAATACATTAAGAAATGTGAGGATTAAAGTGGGATCTGTCATCTTAATTCCACACCTCTGCTTAAGTGCATTGCAGTAGGTTTGATTGTATGACCACATGCTGTACAGATTTCTACCTCTCCTCTCACAATGTGGTATGAATTGTCTCTGGGAGTGACTCAGAGATTTGCAGTGAAAGAGACAGATGTCCATAACACTTTTGTTTCATTTGTTACTCACACTGGGAGGCATGATGCTCCTCTGAGTAAGACAGGTGAAATCTGTCCTGCCAAATTGCAATTTATCCCTGCCTCCCTCAGCATTTTCTCATCAGCTAAGCAGAAAAGCTTCTAAAATATTTGAGTTGGTTGCTAATGGTGAGTTTCTCATAAAATGTTTGACTTGAGACAGTGCTTGGTGGGGGTTGGGTGAAGAGGGTCAGAACTGAGCACTCACAGAGGAAATTGAGGTCAGTAAAAGTTATACCTACAAACTGAAAATTGTCAAAAATAGTGTGCTTTCTGATAAAAAGCTTCAAGCTCTAGGCATCCTGAAGTAAGCATCCAAACTTGGACTATATTTTTACACCTAAATCAATCTATGCTTCAGTTTCCTCTTTGTGAAAATAAGTCAATATCTCTCACATTTGTAGAGTTACAGTATTAAGTAAATAAATTTATCACTGCTGAAGTAATAGTGAATACCATAGAAGTTAATATGCTGTCTTCAGGGAAGAACAATTAGAGTAAATATTAAAACACACACTGAGATTAATAAAATATATTAAATAGCTTCTCATTGAGCAAACATCATTTGGGAGCCATGAGAAATAAAAAAAAAAAAAAAAAAAAAAAAACCACAAAAGCACATTTAACCTGATCAGCAGTAAGCTTGCACATGTATGGAAAACCATAATTTTGATATTGCTTAAGTTGAAGGAGCTTAATTTTGTCCCTTTCCTTTTTTCCCCCTTATTTTCAACAAAGCAGATGCTTTTTTTAGCATTTAAATTTTAGTTGATCCTACTCAGTCAAGTTACTGAGTGAATCATAAACACAGAAGAACAGTTTTTCAACAGTCAACGTATTCATACAGTCATATCAGCATAAAACGGGAATCTATTTTCCTTCTTCAGCTCTAGAATAGGACAAGATGTCAATTATAGGTTATTGGTAACATACGGTAACCCTAAAAGTTTCAAATAAATCAATCTCATTTAGTATTTTTTGCCCCCTTTCATCTCTCATATCTGTGGGCTAGATTACAAACATCAGTGAACCAATAATCAAAGTGTATGGTTTTATTTTCATAGAAAACATAGCAATTGTGTTGTCTGTTTCAGCAGACAAAAACAATCCTGATGAGATCCAAAGATAAGTGCACAGGAAAAGCACAAAGCACAAATTTGTGTTGACATGTCTGTACCTAAGTTGAGTAACAGCAAAGCCTGCAGCTTTGTGGTGAAGGGAATTTTTGTGCATTAATAACATCAGAAGCTGATTTTCAGAGAATGAATTTCCATCAGCTTATGAAAAAGGCAAAAGAGTATCAAGTCCAAAAATAGTCTTTCATATACCAAAAATATTTGTGGTGTTCTTGTCTTTGGCAGATCAATTGGCTTTAATCCAGCTTGCCAAGCTGCCTTTCAGTGATACTTTACTTATGATTAAGCCCTTACTCACTTGTTGTACAGACTGTCTAACATTTAAAATGAAATTTTAATAAAGGTTGCTTCTGTGGTTCAGACGCCTTTTTCTTTTTTTCAAATTACTAATTACAACAGGGGAAATCCTTCCTACACTGATACGCTTTAACCAAATGTTAAAGAGAATAGTTGGAGACTAACCAGAAATATTCATCTCCAAAATTAATCTAGCCCTTCAATCCACAGGAAAATCTTCAAACCAAAGGAAAAGATCAAAGCATTGTAGATTAAGATGCTACATCTTGTGCCTGAATACAATGAACTACACTCACAACCACTTATAGACAATAATAATATTAAAAAAAGACCAGCAAAAAGTGAACAAAAAGTGAGGAAGAAGAAGATATATAATAATACTGGGAAATGAGTATCCTAAGAAAATGATAGTGATCCTAGAAAGTGATCCTTAACTTTCAATCCTTCACAAGCAAAGAAGAAACATTTTTTTTGCTTTTTTTTTTTAAGCAATGATATTCTGTGGACTATCCTCTTGGCAACCTTTGGTATGATTCTTCAATAAAGGATTTCCTTATTTCCCAGCAGCTTTGTCCAGAGTCTGCACAAAGTTATTCTTCTCCAGTGTACGGAGATGTGCCAATACGTGCATTTCTGCAAGGGATCTCTATGCACAAAATGTTTTTGAAACAATTTAGCTAATTGCATTTTCACAGTTGTGCGTAACGTGATAACATGAAAAGCACTAGTGGTTTAAGGACAGAGCAATACACAAATCCTTGGTCCCTGGTATATTGTAGAGAATATGCAAACTGTGATTACAGCTGTTAAGGAAGATGGCCACCAAATTCAGGGAATTACAGATGAATTTACAAGGGAATGACCATGGAGAATAGAAGGAGGGCAGCTGCTTGCAATTTGTAGAATGCTAGGGAGAAAAAGAGAGGAAAGAATGGAAATCAGGGTAGCTGGGGTGCTGATCTAGGAAAGGTGACTGTGAAATAACTTCATCGTGCTTTTCTGGTTACAGTTTGTCTTGCCCTAGGCACTATGAATAGGATTCACCTGAATATAATGTCTAGAATAAACAGACCTCAGAACCTGAGGTAAACATATAGATTTCCTTTGCAAAGAAGACTAGAAGGCCTTTAGATGAAGCGAGATGGTCACAAAAAGTGCTAGTAAAAGTCAAAATCTTTCCTAACCATTGTGACCTCTTGCCTTTTTTTTTTTTTTAAGTCTTTGGACTAAAGTGAAAGATAATCCTTCCCAACTATTGGACATACGACTATCAGATGGGAAGATATTACTTGCTCTATATTATATGAGATGTAAGATCCTTGCAAATACCAGTAGCATCTTGTGAGAGTTCATTTTGCAGATGCAAGTGTCCTTACTACATCCTTCACTAGTGTTCTTCAACAGTTTGTACTGAAGAAGCATGTGTGATATCCCTGTCCACTCTTACAAGGTAAGTTTCTCAAGCATAAATTGCTGTCTTACTCGTGTTACTGAATGGAATTTGCCAGTACAAGCAAATTTCTTTCTTCATTCTCTTAGAAAATAATCAGAAGGAAAAAAGGTTCAATGCTGCCAACCCAAAACCTGCACTGAGCATTTGTAGATAGCAACTCTTGGAAAGTAGTAGAGCACAAACCTAAATTTGTCTTCTGCTGAATGATTTATAGCCTGAACCAGTCATCTAGAGTCCTCTACAGTCAATGCAGACAGTAATCACCAGCAAGCAAGCAATCCCATATAAATTATCAAAGTGGAATCAACAGCTGAAAGGACCTTTCTTCAGGTGTGATATAGAGAAAATCTCCAGATACATATAAATACTTGAGGACAGAATGTAAAGAGAATAGGGCCACATTCTTCTCAGTGGTAGCCAATGACAGAACAAGTGGTAATGAGTATAAATTAAAACACAGGAAGTTCCATCTCCATATCAGGAAGAACTTCTTCACTGTTAGGGTGACTTCTTCACTGTTAGGGTGCACTGGAACAGGCTGCCCAGGGAGGTTGTGGAGTCTCCTTCTCTGGAGGTCTTCAAACCCCCCTGGATGCCACCCTGTGCCATGTGCTCTATGTGTCCCTGCTTGAATAGGGATGTTGGGTTAGATGATCTCTAGAGGTCCCTTCCAAGCTCAACCATTCTGTAATTCTGTGATAACCAAATTAGGCAAAATAAGTCTCACTCAGAACAACCAGCCTTCACTATTAGGTACCCACAGTTGGGGAAAAAAAAAAAATTCCTCAGTGACCAGAACTTTCCATTCCTCTGTTTCTTCTTCAGTGATCAGGTTCCTTGAACCTCGCTTCTACTTCTATATTGAATTATTATAGCACATTTTATAAGCCCATTCTTTGCACAGTATTAAAAAGTGTTTGCAAGCATTATTATAAATGGATTTGATACCAGATGCCAGATTTCTCTGGAGGAAAGGCTCTTGCAAATGCCAGATACTTTTTAGTTCTGCACTTTTAGGCATTCCTGGATGATCAAAAACTTGATTTTTGAGCACAAATCAGTGGTTTGTTATAGATATATACCTAAAAATCCATATATTCCAAATTTCTTTCCTGATAAATGTTATATATGTTTGTCTGGGAATCATATGAATACATGATATTTGTTTAACTCTTCTATGCTTACTTATTCTTTTAAAGGCAGAAATATTAAAGCTCTAACATTTTTAAAGAATTAAAGTTCCAATATTTTTCTTCAGTTCATGTGAGTATTCATAGTTTCTTTTCCGCTCAAGAGGTTGAAAGTGCAAACCAAAATCATAGAGAGGAGGAAAACAACTACAGTAATACTTTCCAAGACTGAAGAAGGTAGGGAACATTTGGGTACAGCTATTTTTTCAGGTTTTTTAGAATTCTGAGTCTCACTTTCTCCAACCATTTTCAAAAATAAGAACACTGTATAAACATTATATTTTACTAGATTTCAGTGTACATTAGTTTACTTTCAGCATAAGCAAGATTTAAAGAAAAAAAAATATGTATATATTTCTAAGTTGAAAAGCCTTGGAAGTTACTATAGTAAAATTTACAATACAACTACATTCTTGAATTTGTGGCTGCAGATTTTTTTCATTTTCCTCAGTATGTGTATTATTTTAATGTGTATTATTTTAATTCAGAATTTGAGTCTCTTCCTAACATATAAACTGCTCTTTTGTCGCGTATTTCAAATAGTTTCATTTTCACATTGTCTGTACTATCAAGTCCATGCATAACAGAAGTGAAAAATCTGATTAATACTACTATCAGAAGTGTGTGCTAATATCTTGTATCCAGAGAATCTGTAGGTTATTTCCAAGCTGATGTCATTTGTAGAGAAAAGCATTTTTAAAATGCCTAACTTGATAGAGAATTTTATAATCTAAAATACATCCTCCCTCTTCGTTAATATTTTTGTTTTGATTATTTGATCTGACCTTATTTGCCCCTTTCATTCTTTGCAATACTTCAGGACCCTGGTTATAGATATGCCATACATAAAAAAGAGATCAGAATTGTATTATCAGAATAAGATAAACAAAAATAACTTACGAGGTTCACACTTTGAAGAGGTAGGTCAGAGTTACATATACTCACTGCTTATCAAAACAGAAGTTATTACTTTCCTGACACTGTCAGTTATTTGTGCTCTAAATATTACCTTTCCAGTAATTTGTAGATCCCAGGACACTCTTTTCATTCTTCATGTTTGTTTTTAGATGGGAACTGTGAGTCAGAATTGGTTAATCTGTATCGGACTGCAGTTAATGTGATTGTCCCTAGCTAGATCAAAATACAAGCATGGTCATTCTCAACCAAAGAAACATTCTCAGGAAGCATAAAATACAGTTCCTGAGTAAAAGTCTAATGCTTGCAGGCAATAAATTTTGCCTTCTCTATCAAAAAAAAAATTATCACAGAACCATAGGAACTAGTAGAGGATAGGACTTAAAGAAGCCATCTGGTCCATTTTCCTGCCTCAGAGGTTGAATCATTATTCCTATATCATTCCTAAAACTGTTCTTAAAAATTTCTGATTATGACTGTTCATAACATTACGGCTAAGGTTCATGCCCTGCTGGACAAGATCTGTTCTTTTATAACTTATTTCAGGGGAGGAGAGGTTGTTTTATTGTGTTTTTTTTTCTCCTTTTTTTTTTACCATGATAACAAAATCTGTCTAGTTTTGATTTGAGTCCATTACATCTTGTCCTATCCATCAAAGATATATAGAACAGACTATTTTTCCTTTTTTGGTCAGTCTGTTAGGTTTTTCAATATTGCGACCAGCTGCTAACTCTGTCTTCTTTCTGCAAGTCTTATACTGAGTGAAGATTCCTCCATGCTAAATACACCAGACAGATTACTTCAGGCAGTGCACTGAAGTAATTATTGCATTCCACCCTTCTTCTCCAGATTGCTTCTCAAGTTTACCAGAAGAACTTTGAAGTGTAATTCTATCCTCTAGTGTACCAAGTGAAATTTAGGAGTCACAATCTCTATCACATCCTCATGAACGCTAAGTGAAACAGTGAATAGTAGTGTACTAAAACCCCATTCAGTCTATCCTTCTCTTAAGATGGATCACTGATTCATACTCTATAAGAACAGTATTCCAACAAGATATAGGAGTTTTGTCTAGAACATTTTATCTAGTTTACTTTTTACAAAGTCATGTGAGAAAGCATTAAAATTGTTATGCACATCAAGATGTCAAACCAATTTGTTTTTTCCTAGCAAAAAGGCATGTTCCCCCATTTGTTCTTGGTGAATCTATATGTGAGGTGAATTATCTCCTGTTTTCTTCTAGGTGCTTATAAATTGTCTGTTTCATTCTTTGTTTCAGTATTTTGGATAATAAAAGACAACTGAAGAAATTCCAGTTCCCTAGGATCTCTTTTTCAGGCTTTATGAAGGCAGATAGAGTGCTTCCTCTCTTGCA
The DNA here is from genome assembly GCF_003342845.1 of Nothoprocta perdicaria. NCBI lineage: Eukaryota > Metazoa > Chordata > Aves > Tinamiformes > Tinamidae > Nothoprocta > Nothoprocta perdicaria. The sequence goes on along the minus strand of NW_020454428.1, from coordinate 2,176,683 downwards.
GACATCTTGAGCCTCACCTGCCTTTTACAAGTTTACAGAGATAACTGCTGATGCCTTTGAAACCACATCAACTTGTTCTAACAACAAGAKAATTCCTCTCTGGTGAGGAATACCACTGGACCAATATGATTTGATAAATCTTAGCATGTTTTTTCATAGGGCTTAACCCCACTTTCCCTCAGAGGTAACCTATTTGTTGCTGATATCAAATCTGTTGGCCACACTACAAGATGTTTCTCATTGGTCACTCTCCCCCTTCAAGAATCCTTGAGCTCATCCTGAACGTTGCCCAGTTTCCAAGGACAATTTAGGGATACCCTAAATCTGAGACCCTCTTTCCCATTTCTCCCACCAAACTGCTTCCAATGCCCTCCCAGGCCAAAACCCCAGCACTACCAGCTGTGGAGTGAGGAAGGAGAACTGTCCTCACTTCCCATTGTCATGTTTTTCTTCCTGTGGGCAGACACTGATGTACTGGCATGCACAGTGATACTTYTCAGACTCTTCCAGACTTCGGGGTAGTGGCAAAGGTAGATTTGATCCTCCAACACCTCTCACCATTTCTCACGGAACCAAACTGCTTTCCTGTGAGAGACTGCTTCCACCGGTCATAATCAACCACAAGCACACYTATAGAGCCATCTGTCATTTTCATTGTTCTTCTCTTCCATCAGTCTGTCCTTCAGCTGAAAGGAAGGAGCGACGGCCTTACAATAGTTAGTCTATAGACTTTCCATTTTTAGACCATACAACTACACTTTCCTAAGCYTTAGAGGCCATGAAGACAAAAGCAATGCCCCATGAAGGTCAGTACCCACAAAACAATGCCAGGGAGTTGTGCTTATTCCCACAAAAACAACACACCAGGCCATTTCTCTTTGAATGAGTTCCTAGTTGACTCTTTCCCAACACAGGYAGTTTGGCAGATCTAGCAGCAGCAATTGAAAGTATCTCAGCCACTGTCTCCCAGGACACTTCAAATTAAGGGAGGTAAGTCTTGTTCTACATCATATTTGTCAAATTCACTGGATCACTTGTACCGCTGGTGAATGAAAACAGCGTGCATAAGGAAGCATAAAGTGTTTTTCCTTCCCAGGGAAACTGCCCTTCCCAGGGCAAACATCTTCTTTACCAGCTCTGTGTATATCAACAGCTTCCAGTACAGAGTCATTCAAGGCATTCCAGCTGTGCTTGAGAATGAGATGCATGGGTCTTTTGGAGGAAAAGTGGACACACAGAAAAAGTGTGAAACTGTGCTCCAGCACGCTTCAGCTCACCCAAATCCTGCTTGGTTTATTATTAGACCAAACCTCTTGCACACACCTTCAAACTCATCTACTCTTCAGATATACTATTCAACTATTCAGATATACTATTCTACTAATCTACTATTCAGATATGGATTGAGCCAAGTTTCAGGGTTAATCTGATAAAATTTTACACTGAGATAAATGTATGGAARTAAGAGAGAAGTTAGGGAGATGTAAGACCTAGGAAGTGTACACTAACAGTAACAGAAAAGTCTTTTACATGCCTATCTACAGATTTTGTAAAGTTTGAGAAAAAAATACATATGATAAGACATGAAAGAACACTAGCATATCAGACAGATACACAAACATTGTGATTTATCTATAACGAGARTATAATCTTGAGAAGAGACAGAAGTTTTCAAAGCATTTCTCAACATTAGGTAAAATAATGTATTTTGAAACTGGAGCTTTAGTGACTGATATATCAAGATGGACTCCCCCCACCCYCAAAAGTAAGATATGATGTCTGAATAAGAATCCATATTGAGAGCTGCAAAAAATAACAATTGAAGGGGAAATTCAGAAGGTTTTTTTGAGAAAGAGTTGAGAGATGAACGGCACCGAAGACAAGTACTTTTGTTCAAGAAAGAGAAGGAAACAAGCTGTGGGCAGAGGTAAATAATGATTAACAAGAACAAGAAAAATCATGAATATGTAGCAGTTGGAGAGCTGGATGAATGGCTAGAAAAGAAGTAAATGGTGACGATGGAGGTGACAAATAGGATTCTGAGCTGAGAGTGACATAATCCAATCCACGAAGTAACAGTAAAAGTGAGAAGTGGGCATAATATGAGTCAAGAGCTGGAGTGAAGGAGTGGAAAGAAAGAATCACAGAGGGAAAAGATGATGTTATGAGGAGAAGAAGCTGGGCAACCAATACATGCTATTGTAATGAGTAAGGAGTCAGAGGAAATTGCTTGCAGAGATTGATCTTGGCCTTCTTCCTTCCTCGCATGCCCAGTACATTGTGTAGCAACTCCTGTAAATTTTAAGACAGAAAACATGAGCAAGGAGCAGAGAGAATATGTCAGCAGAAGCACATTTAGGACGATAAGTGATCTTCACAAAAGGGCTAAGATCAAAAATACTCTGAGATGTGTATACCCACTTACTTCCACTCTTTTAGAACTACCCTTGCTCAGTGGGAATCCCTCTTCATTCTACCAAATCAACTGATTTGCCAGGATGAACTGCAGCAGTGATCCAACATACCATGGCTAATACGTGTTAGACATGTTAGACATGCTAGGTTTCAGGCAGCTTGGGTATTAAATCCCAAGTGGTGCTCTGAGATACAACCCTAATTTGCAGTTTGATACATGTCCCCTCTGGGTAAGTCATTTTATTTCATCATAACTTTAAGACTGGGGTAGAAGAGAACATTTATATTTTTAAACTTACCAAATAAATAAGTCTCTGAAATTCTCTGGTGGTAAGTTTGTCACTTTTTTTCTTTAGTTGGGGAAGTCTTAACGTTCACAAAAAATTAACATACACAAGTATCAAAAGGTGAAAGAGGGAGAAAGTACAGTGAATCATCATGACCACTGAACTGTACTCACAGGCACTGAATAGTAAAATATCCCTGGGAATTTTGATAACAGTAAAATATTCTGAGAAACAAGAAATAGCTGAAATTATCAGAATACTTTAAGGCATTATCCAGAGACAGTAATGGTTCTCCTATGACTATCACCTCCTCTGTTCATCTGTGATTTAGTGGCCCTGAAATAACAAAAAGGGAATCATTACAAATGCAGGTATCAGGCAAAAAAAAATGAGATCCAAATGCATTTTAGATACTGGCATTTTTAAATTGTATTTTACAAGGGATGCAAAAAATTATTTGTCTTCTGTGCACCACAGTGAACTCCATAAATCCCACAGAACGTCAGACTCTGATTCTTCAAACAGATATAAGTATATTCTACTATTAATTTTTGTAGAATTAATTGGGGGAATTCATGGGAATTACTCTTCACTTGAAGTTAACTATCATTATCCATATTTCTATGCCTAGGAGAACAGTTTCCAAAGCTCACCAAACTACATGTCAAAGAAAGAAGAAGGATTATTCAGTAGTATTTTTAGTCATGCCTTAAAATTTGCCTACATACAGAACTGCCCAGTTAGTAGCATATGCTTTAAAAATGCCTTTAGTTAAACCACTGTGAACACTCATGGGAATCTGGTAGAAGCAAGGCAGGTATTATGCTAGAAAAACTGCCTGCTTTAAGTCGAATATGAGTATAGCAAATGCTTTATCAAAAAAAATCTTAGGTATTAGATTTCTTGTGCCACAATTTGAATTTAGATCAGTATTGATTTGGAAGTTGCAAGTCAACATAATAAAATATCATGGGCCTACAGACCCAATTAAAATCGAGGGAAGCAACCACTTTATCCTCTCTGAAAGCAGAAGTCTTGTTTGGGAGCTTGCATTTCTCCTGTGGTGGGTGAGAATCCTGAGTAATTTAATTTGAGTCAATGAAGTTTCAAAATGGAGGTATAAAAATGAGAAACTGTTTTAGATTTTCYTTGTAACATTCCCAAGAGATACATCAGACAAACCCACACCAGCTCAGTTAATGAGATTTTGAGCTTAAWATGACTTCAGATCAGTGCAATATCAGATTCATTTCTTGAATTGAAACACGGACAGGGGATATTTGTGTAAGATGCTATATCCTTTTCAATTTAAAATAGAGTAGTTTGTCTCTTTCTGGGACCTAATCTTCAATTTTGAATAAAAGATATTACTTTAATGTCAAGTTCAATTAAAAATAAAAAAGATATGTCTACTTCAAATAGAGAATTCTGTTTCTAAATAACTCATCTAGCTGTTGAGTCATAGGCTAACAGAAAATAAGTAAAAGTCATAGAAAGATTTTTAAAAAACTTTTACACAATTCTTTAAATTAAATTTAAATTTTCACAATATGCCTGAGAAGGTACATATATCTCTTGCAAATACATATATGTAAAATAATATATATATTGCTTTATTCTTAGAATGAGTAGGGATTTTCTGTATTTATACATTTAAGACAGCTCCCAGTGAAGCAAATGGAAGCATTGCCTAAAAACAACATTAGAAGATGTGAGACCAGTATGAATTATGTCCAGCAAATCTTAACTAATTTTATATAATATTCAAACAAAATAAATACTATTTTTATTGTAGATGCCCTATGGRCTTCAATATCAAAACCAGAAAGCATTAAGATGTGTTTGAACACACTTCAGCCACACTTAAGAACAGATTCAATGAGGTAATCATTAYTTGTTATTAACACTGCAGTACGTCCTCCAATAACATCAGCTCCATCCAACTATAGATTCCAGATGTTATTATCAAATTCATTTTTATTTAATTTTATTATTTTTAAGCAAATCTGTTCCAACTGAAAACACTGTAACATAGTGATTTAAAAAAACAGAAGCAGTGATAGTATGATCACCAGGTACAAAGCTTTATTTTTGTATTTTTCAAATAATTATTATACCTGCATTAAGAATTTAGTTCACAGATTCATTTACTTAGTAGATATAGGAGGAACTGAGCTTCCCAAATACTAGCAAAGTCAAGGGAAAACTAACTGGGAGGATATGTTTTCCATTTTCACTGAGCACAGATGTTTAAATCCTTTTACCTCACTAAGTCCTCGTTGGTGACCCCACTCCCCAAGCTTTTTCGAAATCAGGTTAGACCTTTTCTGAAAATAATTACTTTGCCTTCTGTATATGCAAGTCTCAGAAGAAAGTCAGATTACAGTAATCTTGTTTCACATTGCAAGTGCTGTGGTCACCAGACAGTCCTGTTCTAAAAAAAAATCTGACCAATTGATGTATAAATTCCCATTCCCATAAAGAGAGGAACAAAAGACTTTTTCATGAATGTACAATGCTAGTGATATTCAAGAGAGGCATCTCCTTTCATGGCACAGCACTCTGAGTCAAGGATGTGCTAGAGGTAACTCTGCTCTCCGTGCCAGAATATAAAATACAGTATTCCCTGCATTCAGAGCAATATGCATGTGTTTATGCAAACATTCAAGTGAATGTCAGGTTCACCAATACATCAGGTGTCCTGTGAAAACTGTGATAGAAATCCATGGAAAGCAGTGCTGCTATAGCTGATGGTTATGGAGCACAGTCCAGGTGATTCCACCCTTACTTCGAATACTCAGTCAGTGCCTTTTGCCATGCCCATTTACAAGCAGTTAGGAATGTAGCATTAGGGTAGGTCCTCAGATGTATGTCCTCAAATGGCTAAATACAGTTATACACGTTGCACTTCCCCAAAGGAGTTGTGTGCCTGTGACTTGATTCCTTCACTATCTGCTTTTCACTTAGCCTTCCTAAGAGAAGAACAGGAATAGTGAACRAACAGGAAGCAAATCTTCACTAACTTTAGGTAGATCTGATGACATCATATGAAGATGACAAGCCTTTAAGAATTCAAATATTGTTATCAACATTTGGACTTCTGTATATAATACAAACTTTGACATTTAGTTCAAGATAAATTTTATGATATTGCGCTCCATAAATAAGAAACTTACCCATTAGCTACAGTCTCTGCCTGCCAAGAGTACCCTCACAGTGCCAGGAGATGTCCAGTCTCTCTCCTTATTTACAGCTTYTGGCAAAAACAGATCATTTCACATACATTTAGTGAAATGATATATCTGCAACAGTCATAAACAAAACTGCAACTTGATAAATTCCATTTATTAGCTTTGATGAATGTGTTTCAGATATTTTCTCTTGAGGAGATTTCTTGTAAAGTCATGAAATCTTAAAGGTGTATTTGGATCATGTCACAGTAAATTCAAGTGCTCATCTGCAATATCGTAGGTTAAGTAATAAATTGTGATTTTTAAAATAAGTACTCAACCTAAATCATTTAAAGTAACTCCACAAAACTTTCTAATTTTGTTCATGTTGCTAATATTACTAATCAGCACTCACTGGCTGGGTCTCAACCAATATAGCTGTTATATCCTGCTTGAGGAGGATGCTGAAATTAGCGCCTTTCACTGCTTTTCAGGTTACAGTTTGACTTGCCCCAGGCACTATGAATAGGATTCACCTGAATATGATGTCTAGAATAAGCAGACCTCAGCATCTGATCTGAATGTATAGATTTCCTGTATAGTCATGGAGATAAGTGGGTCTCCTGGGGCACAAATCATCCCTATCTGCAGTAGAAATCTAAAATTTCTACTAGAAAATTTCTAGAAGAAAAAATAAAAGTCTCTTTCTTCCCACCAACCTTAGAGAAAATCCAGGGCAAGTAGTACAGATACAGATATTTGTATTGTGGAAGTCTAATGGTCCCAAAATGCTCTCATTTAAGCCCATAGGGAAGTCCTCCTACAGTCATCCTCCTTCTGCAGGAAGATTAAAACAATTCTTTAGACCCTGGAAAAAAGGGACCCCACTAATATTATTGCTCAGCCACACATGCAGCAAGTCTCAAGCTTTTCCACTGCATACAAACCTCATCAGTTTTAGTTTTCAAAGTTATATCCACACATACCTCATATCAATTATCAGAATTTTCCAAAATCCATTAACCTGTGCTGGCAAATATCTGGAAAAGTAGTAGACTGCCACTAGTAGCAGCAGGCAAATAATCTACTAAAGAACACAATCACTTAAAACAGTAAAATTAGGTCAGAGAAAGCACAAGATAAAGCCATCCACCCTGTGATATAACATACAGAAAATAAAGATACGTATATCTTGACCAGAGATTTTTTTAAATTCTTGTTTCAATGTCTGTTTTGATCTAAGTTACACCACTCAAGTGCACAGGTGACAATGTTATGCATAAAAAACTATGTGATATAATTGTGTTTCTATAAGTAAATGAGCATGCATCCTTATCCAGGAAATAAATAAAATCTAAAACTAGAATAAATGTGTGAATTTACAAATAACTGAAAGCACACAAAGTCAGGCATAGACTTATCTTGTGTCAAATGAATCATTCTTGACACACAACTATAACGGCAGGCTTCATTAGAAAGGGGAACACCAAAACTTCTAAGAAATGAAGTAGGAATGCTTCCTAACGTTCAGTGGTTTGGCATTCTTGGTTAATAAGGTGAAATAAGCATAAACAGAGCCTACATTCACTTCATGAGTCACTTCAGAAATTCAAAGTTTTGCATGTGAAGCTATGTCCCTAGGAAAAGAGGATATGATATGTATGTGGTGGGCATGAAAGTATTAGATATAATGGAAACTACTTTACACAAGGACTTTACTGTCATCCTCCTTCTGCAAAGAGATTAACAGAATTCTTCAGACCCCAGAAACAAGGCATCCCAGTAACATCCTTGCTCAGCCACAGATGCAACAAGTCTCAAGCTTTTCGATTGCATCCACACTAGAAGCATGATCCTAGCACATGAAGGAGCCACTTCTAAATGAGTGTGCTAACATTTTGCTTCTGGCTTTGGGTCTTTGCACCTAGAGACATAATTTAGAGTCAGAAGCAAATTCTGCAGCACAGTGCCGTTTTTTATCTTTTTTTTGTTTGACAGCCTGAATCTCATTGAATCTTGAACCTTACATTTCTATGGAATCTTACATTTGAATCTCACATTTCTATTTCAAAAGACTTTCACCAAATAGTGAGTGGCATTTCCCCTGGTTTCCTGCCAGCTCATCTCCCTGCTGGGAGCTCTGAGGCTCTCTACTCTGGAGTAACACATCCCTCCTGTCAGCACTGCCTCAGCATTGAACTGCTCCACTAGTAGCTACAGAGCAATTATGGAATTAAAGTAAGTTAAAGAGTTAAAGTAAATTAAAGATTTTTAGGACACCTTGGTGGAGACCCTGGGCAGCTCTGGATGGTCTGAAGGTCAGGCTCTCAGTCCTGGACAGCTTCATGTTCCCCACTAGACCCCACCTCTCTAGCAGCAGAGCTTCTCCTGAAGCCAGAGCTTCTCCAGCTCCCAGGTTGTACTCTTCAGAGCAAGGAAGTCCCTGGTGGGATTTCCCAATATCCCCAGTGACCAGGGACTCCTTGGGGATCCACTTTCCTACCTGCAGCCTGCCTGGCTCTGGGACCTTCCGTCCATGAGGAACTGGATAACTCCCTAGGCCTCCAACCACACCAGGCTGTTCTCCAAGCCTCACAGCCAGCTTTGCTTCACACAGGAGCCCTCATGTGCCTCCACTGGCCATGTGAGCAAGCTCAAAATGCAGCGTGTCATTCTTGGCTCTTGGTGATGTTTCTGCATGGATGTGGGTATGGGCTCCCACAATGTCATCCTGTTGGGCAGTTTAGTCRGTGCAATGCTGCTCACATCTTCATGCCTTTGCTGTGGAGCCACATTCTGCTTTGAGGTAGTTTCATTGGATTTTCCTTAGCTCTGTGAGAAGAGATGGTCCAGATCCAACAGCTCACCACCACAACTGCAATCCCATGTAGCCTAACCAGYCTGGACCTGTGAGGGGGACCCTGTTCCTTGAGGAAAACCACAGGGTATCTCACGCACTATGGTGTCCTTCCTCAAGTACAGAACACCTCATTACAGCCATGCTTGTAGCTTTTTCTCAGGGGAGGATTGTACTGGTCCCCTCTGAAGAAGATGGGTTGTCCTCCTCCAGCTGAAGAGAAATCAGTAGAGGCCATGACTCAACTGGCCCCATTCAAGACCGCAGACACTGCTTTCAAGGCTATGTGGGATGTGACTCGACAGCACAATCTTTAGGTGCACAATTAGTGGTGGGTTTCTCCAGACAACCTGCTGCTGGTAACAAGCCTCAGCCCTTCTAGGCTTCCCCCCTTCACCACGTACAGGATGTTAGTTAAGGGTGGGCACCCYGGAGCGCCTTGTGGCACTGAAATGTCCACAAATATACAAACACATATGCATACAAATACTTAGCCTTCCTTGCAACTGTTATATTGGCAACCTGAAAGCTTTAGGTTTGGTCACAGCAAGATCTCCTCTAGCTGAGCAGCTACATCTGCTTTTCAAGGGTGTCCCTATTTGGCCTGAAGTCATTTCTCAGAAGTGCGTCACATCACTGAAACCAGCCCATTTCAGTTGTTTTATTTATGGGTCACTTGTTTTACTTATGTCTTCAAGCATTTGTTGAATAGCCAGTGATTTTAATTAGTAAGAATTTTTAATGATTGACATTCAGTAAATGAGTTACACTACAGTTGTTAATATTGTTGTTACTCTTGCTGCTGCCATTAACAAACTTGATTAACATTTAAAGAGAAAAAGCAGTCTTGTAACCATGTCTGCAGTATGTTTAGCAGAGCTACATTTATAAAATTAATCAGTTTTCCTAGGAACTAACCAACATAAAAGAGCTTAAAAGTCACCCAACCATGTACTTTTTCTTTCAACACATCTCTCTCTGTGTCTCTGTGACATAAATATCATAGATGCTTATTACCAGGCAATCTTTTCCTTTTCTTTTTTTGTCCCAGGTCCATGTAGTAACGATCAGTGTTGTCATTAAGTGAATTCTGGGAAGGAAATATGCATCACACTGAGGAAAGAAGGCACAAAATCCCATGTACTTTACAGAAACGCAGATCACTGATTGGTGACTGACTTCTTCAGAAGTTTCTGAAGTTGTGTGTAGCTCGTGAAAATTCCCCACCCACGAGATCCTCTCTGAAGCATGCTCTCTCAGAGCAGCAACTTCCACTTCTTGCCATAAAGCTGTCAGCTGAATGTTTCAAGTTGTGATACAGCTCTCGATGTTACAGGAAATTGGCCTAAGTAGCTTTCCTGTGAGTACAAACGAGGCAAATAATATGCATTAACCCATTCAAAACAGGACATATTTATGTACTAGGAGTCTTGCAGGACCTAGAACAAAGTCTGAATGGAGAAAAGCCATGGTTGGTGGCAAGCTTTTTCTTTAGGAATACACTGTTTACTTATTAATACACTGTTTACTTTTGTGCATGTGGTAAAGCCATTGGCAGACATTTCATGAGTGGCTGATCTTTAGGGTACTTCTTTTTCTAACATCTGCAAAATTTTTTTTCCATTCCAAGTATTGGCATACTGTCTCAGCCTAGGGAATAAGTATTTGTTTTTCCTCTTCATTGGACAGCACAGTAGGTTGCTGAAACAGAGCTATGCCATGAGCTTGATCCAACTCTAAAATTTCAATATGTGGTAGAGATTTCTGATTTACCTCTTGCTGGAACCTCTTGCAAGATTGTCTGAATGATATAAAGAGCAACAAGTTAGATGCTTTGAATAAAGCTACACAGCTTCATAATACTTACCTAAATCTCCATAGCCATCAAGACCAAGAGAAAGCCTAGAAACCTAGTAAGGATTGCACTGTGAGAGTCTTAGTAATTCTTAAGACATTGCAAATAACAGCTTTTCAAAATATCCATTCACTGCAAAAAATCTCCTAAAATTTTATGTAATACTTATTTGCAGTCCAAAATGTAGAAGAGTTGAGCAGAAATCTGAAACTCTGATCCTAAACTCCAAACGCACATCATTCATTAACTCAATTTAACAGAAATGCTTACCTACTATCTCCAGATTTTGAATTGTTACCAAATAAAATCTTTTACTGGTTTAATATTCCATCACAAGCAGAACTCAGCACTATGAGCTATAGAGTAAGACCAGGCTGGAAGAGGCCATAGGCTACAAGACTGCTCCATCTCACTCCATCTGACTATACTGCAAAATGATTAAGCAAAATCATTTAACGGATCTGCAGCCACAACTCAGAAAGGGACAGCATGCAAACAGTCTTCAAAAGCAAAACGGGGCATATTTCTGAGAACAGACTTAACAATCATCAAGTGGCTACTCACAAATACAGCAGATAGTTCTTTGTTCAGTATATGACAAAAAAAATACTACCAACTCTTCTCTTGTGAAGAAACATCATGTTAAGCTTGCCTTTCATTTTTGTGATATTCCGTACTACATCCTGAACCACAACCTCTAACTGTTCTTCTTCTGCTTCCATTTTCTTGCTTAGGATATGTCCCTCTACATCTTTGCCATGCCAATTTAATTTTTTAAACATAAGCATTTTAGTCATAATCATCAATTTTTTAATCATAAACAAATCACATTTTTTAAATTAGCTCCCTCTTGATCCAATCTAATAACTAAAATTATTTATCTTGAGAAAGCCAGGAATAAGACCTAAGAAAAATAGTTTCTTTCTCCTCACCTTACTGGCTTCTACAGAAAAAAAATATTTACCACCCTCAGAAATAAAAATTCCACAGTGAGAATCTCTTCAGTCTAAGTGATAGTTCTGATTCTCAAAAATGTGCTTCTGAGTGATCATAAAGAAATAAGGCCTGAAAAATTTGAAATCTGCTCTGTGCTTTGTRGACACTCTTTTTTTTTCTGTAAAGTGTATAAAAATCATACAAGTGCTGCCCTGCTTATCCAGGGTTCTTATGATAAAGAATGGGGTAGTCCTCAAATGCCCTGTAGGAAGGGCCTGATTGCCACATGTGAAAACAGAGCATTCAATCTGCTGGCAGCAGTAGGAACCTACTGAAAGTCGCCTCAGAGCTTCCTTTTCTTCTCCGATTTCTCTTCCCTTCCCTATGAAAGTACATGTGCAACAGTGGGGTTAGGATGGGAGGAAAAAACATCTTTTAGATTTAGGTTGAGGCTCTTTGCTAACTGATTTCTGGGTCTGGTCCAAGGCACTGAGGGATACGTGATGTCAGCAAAGGGGTGTGGGAAGATCATTTTCTGAGCCAGAGCCACAGGAGGTCCTTTAGCCCATTCCTGCCAAAGCTGAGGGAGAAAAATAAACAATAAAAAAGTAGAAACATAATGCTTTCCTTCACTAGGTTACATGCAGTCTTTAAATTGTCTTTAGTAAGATCTTTAAAACATTGACCAAACACATTTCTATCGTTATTAACTTAAGCGGTTGCATTTTTAACAGTGGATACCCTTTGCTAATGCAACTTTGAGCTATATTACATACCTTATCTTGAAAGCTCCTAGAAAGCAAAGGACTTCTTTAGTTAAACAGTATTCATCTGACAGAGAATAAACTGAACAGGAATTTACCAAATCACTGTCATTAAAAARAAAAAAAAATTAAAAGGTTAAGRATAAAGGGCCCACTTTCAGTGTCCTGAACAAACATCATTGTTTACTACCAGAGAAAAAACAGGAGGATGCAGGAGGATAAAAGAAATGGTATACAACCTGTAACTGACTGCATCAGGAGAGCTACAGGTGGTGTGATCCGGAGATTCTAATGGAATTACTAAAAAATAATAAAATTAACAAGAGTAACAATAGCATCAACAGATATTTCATCTATTTCATCTATTTGAATTACCTAATTTTAATTTATAACAGTTGCTTTGCTTAAAATCAAAAACATTTTGGTGATATCCATATTACCTAAAGCACTCCCCTCCCCTCACACCTTTACTGCTGTTTGGCACAGACTAAGCCTTTCCTACATGACCTGATGCAGGAGAGGACTTCAGCTGCATCTCAGCACCATCCCCACCTACCAACATTTATCTCTCCAGACAAATAAGGTCTGGCAAGTGCTGGGCTGGAGCAGCGGAGGGTCCATAGAGGCTCCCTTCCCCTCCTCCAAAACCCAACAGAGACTGGTTCTCTTTGTGCACTACGCTGGGACCTGCTGGGAGAGTTAGCTATGGGGTATGAAATTCCATTACCAAAATAATTTCTGGTACACATTTTATTGCCTTTCTGCTTTGCAGCAAAGTAGACAAAGCATGGATGATAAAGAGAATTAAACACACTGGCTGCTCTACAGTAAAATTACTCACAAATCTGGGAATAAAAGGTGCCAAATCTATACCAAGGCACAAAGGTATGATAAAGAAATTACAGAAGTTACAACTATAATTTGAGAGTGCTGTTATAAGAAATGATATTAGGATACAAATCCAAACTTTATTCTTTGATATCAGCTACAACCCAGAGTAGTTAGCAGTCATGTTCAATAAGTTGTCATCACGGGTGGATTTTCTTCAGTCACACCCAGACTTATCCAGGAAGAAATAAAATGGGTGTTTTAGAAGCAGATTCCATTCTGCTATGTAAATATAATCCCAGAAGATCACAACAGCATCCATTATTCCCTTTCAGAACTTAAGTCCTTCTAACTGGATTGGTTTTCATTGCTTTCTAGGACCATGCCATTTCTTTTCCTTAAAGAGGTGGCAGGAACCACGTCCCTTAGAATGGAGCCTTTTGGGCAGCTTGCTCAGTCACTCCTTCTGGAGCCTTTAGTAAGGGAACCTTGGAGTCTGTGTTCAGCATCCAACCTCTAGGTTTTTCACCAACAGCTCTCTGATATGTGCAGCCTGTTCCCCAGGCAGCAACTCCTGGGCTGTCACCAGCAACGTTAACACACAAGTTGGGAAGGACCACAAGTAGCTCAGCTCTTTCTTCCACACCTCCTTAGAGGGAGGACAGTGTTTGACACTGTTTAAAGCTGTATTGAAGACTCATGAGCTTTGGATCAGAAAGGAAAACAGATCTGATCAATTGTGTTCTGGCTCTGCTGTGGCTTGCCAGGAGGACTTCTGTATCACAAAAGAAAACTTAGAATTTGAGTGACCACAAGAGACTCTTTCCCTTTGAATGTGACTCCATGTTCATTAAAACACAGAACTGCACAAGCTGAAGTGCTGAGGGCTGTTATGAAGACAGGAGCAGAACCTCAGCAGATTCTTCTGGGAAACTTCAAACAAATTATGATCTTCAAATCTCAAATTATGATCTAGAGACTTTCATGGCAGTGTGAAAAAAATCTGATAAGCAATAGAATAGTTTTTGATAATTTAAAATTGTCAAATTGTTCAAAAATATCTTCTACAATAACATCACAATTTCCACTGAAGTATTATAAGTGTATTCAGAATAAAAGTTTACAACTAGCTTTTATTAAAAAGCGTAATTTTAGCTTTGGAAACTTTCTGCGCAGAAAATTCCTTTGTTAAGATATAATTTATTTCAGAAAGTTTAAGGAGATGATTCTGGAATTTCTGAAGAAAATGGCAGGTATCTAAAAGAGAAGTTTACTTTGTCAGGATTGTCGTTACATTTTTCTGTGACCTGTAACTTAAATACCCATAGTTACTTACGAACAATGGCAGTCCTAATTGAAGATATGATGTCTGTCATTAAACAGCTATAAATAAATCTGATGTTTCCATCATTTTCATTTTCTAACATAGACCAAACTGTGGTCTGTTTCTGTCTCAGATAGATAGAATTAGAAGATTTAACCAATGTTTCAGGTGAGAATGACTAGTGTCATTATTGAGCTCAAAGGGAAAATTCTCAGCCATTTCCATAAAGTTTGGGCCAGAAACTACTGCTTGTATGAATATATTGCCCTCTGTTGGTCAGCTGTATCTCACAAAGGGCATCACAGAAGGCAGGAAACCTGTCCATCTTTACAAATATCAGGAAATTTCCATTTTCTGTATGCTGCTCCATTAGAAAGAGTCAAAGACTTTTATAATATCTGACATACTTTTTAGAGAGTGAAATATTTTTAATGCATTGAAAAATATTGAAAACATTTAGACATCCTAGCAAGGCATTTTGATCTGTCTCTTGGTGTATCCACTTAAATTGTATTCAGAAACCTCRAAATATTTAAGAGGTTATTCCTCTCACAGACTACGGGTCTGCGGCCTGGTACCACACACGTGCCACCAGGCCTCTCTGGGCATTTAATATTGACTGGCTGCCTGCCTTCAAATGCAGATGTACACAGTCTTAGTTAGGTTACTCTTAATTAAGTATCTACAATGTTAGAAAACTTTCCTGCTAAATTATACAAACATTACCATTCTTGGCTTCTTGAAGATTTTATTTGCTTTTTACACCAAGATCTTCTATTAACTGATGAAGTGAGTGATGCTTTTATTCACTTAATGTAATTCTCTATAAGCTGAGTCATTTTGTGAGCAACAGAATGAGACAAATCCCGTTGCCTATGCATTTGTAATAGAGTTCCCAGCTGGGTTTTTGAAATTTCTATGAGGAGCTGGGCTTTCCACAATTGGGACTTTAATAGTCACCTAATTTATTTTCACAAAAAATTGTAGGAGATTCATTTCCCTGAAATATTCCTCTATCAATATGTATTCAAATTGATCCATGATTTAAAAAGTGATTAGAAAAGAGACTGGTAGACACACGCATACAGACATACACATATGCAGTTACATTGCTTAAGGCTCACCTCGTTAGAAATGTAAGTTTCAGATGTTTCCTGAAATCAAATAAAATTGAATGTTAAAAATAGAATTTTGGGGAAAAAAAATTATAGTCAGGCTGGATTAGGAAAATTCCAGCATTTAAGTTTACTGATGTGGAACCTGCCACTTCTTCCCCTTGAAAGTTTTGGCCCTGCACCCATTCACGAGGGCCAAGTAGGCAAAGTTCCTTTTGACAGAGGGCTGGGAGCAACACAAGTTGTTTGGTTCCTTCCCATTTCCTGAGCTCCAAGAGAAGTTCAGGCTCCTTCTGATCCACATGAACCATTCTCCATAAGGGGAGTGCTGTCCTCTCACCACCCATCCAGACGCCTCTGCATGGCCAGGTCCATTCCTCTCCTGCAGCAGGACCCGACTGGCCCAAGGCCAGTCACCCTGGAACTCGTGTTCCATGGAGCGAGGAATCCGGGGCAGCTCATGTTTCTCAGAGCTGCTCCTGTTGGTGTGTATCAGGGAGACGACATGGCTCCTGCTACAGCTTCAGCGTTGTCTCTGCCACACTGGGAGCCAGAATCCCCCATATTTTTAATGAGGTATGAGATAATCAAGGGAGTGGAAGATTCAAGGAGAAGTACCTAAAACTCATCTGCTCAACTGAACTGAAAACAAAGGCATTTCAGTTTATGTGCCCAAAACAAAGAGGAAATGAGCATGTATATGATTACATTTGTCAGAAATGTTTTATTTTCCTACACCTSAGCGGTTGGCACCCTGAGCTATTGTCCTTCAGCAATGTTAAAAAGAGTTCTGTAAAGAAGATATTTTTGGAAAACATCACTGGATGTTAAAAATATGAGGGAGAAGGACTCCTGTTCCATTCTATTAACGGTGAAAATGTCATAYTGGGAGGCCACACAACACTTGCTGTCTGAGCAAAATCAGCAGGTAGTGGCCACACCTCAGGAATTTGGTTGCTGGGAATTCACATCGACTGGATATTTCTGGGAATATGCCCTAAGAATTGAACTAGAGTTACAGCTCCTGTACATTCAGATCAAGAGATCTTTCAAGTCTTCTGCAGTAGTCTTTCAAGAACATTAAAAAATGCCATATGTTTTTAACAGCAGGGTAAAGCAGTCTTCTCTTCTATAGACTTCCATAGATACTGAAATTTGACTAGGGCTTGTCTCTCGCTCTAAAGGCTTGCAACTGTTTCAGCTACAGCTGCCAGGTGCCTGTGCACATGTTTTGAGAACAAGAAGTAGTTTATCCATCTCCTTGGTAGATTTTTATTTCCGCCATGATATGCCAGACTTAATTGTAATAAGAGAATTCCATGCAGGACAGCTCTGGATGGAAGGAAACAGCTCGCCGCAGTGGACTCTCTCTGCAGTCAGAGCTCTGATGACATGTGCCATGAGCTCTCTCTGTCCCACAAGGCACATCCTGGGCTTGCTTAAGTGTACCATTGCCACTAAGCAATCATTTGCATTTATTACAATTACTCAGTGCAAAGGCTGATGCCAAGCTAGCTGAGGGAAGGAAAGTACATGGTGTTTTTATAAAAAAAAATCCTCTGATGGGAGTTTTCTGTTTTCCTCGCTTTTTCTCTTTTTTTTTTTTTTCAAGTTCTGTTCTAAGAAAAGGAAAGCTGGGGGTTTACTAAAAGCAGGGCAAGTCGGTTAGTTATGAGTCACCTTCATGACTTATAAAGGGTCTCAAGTTGTTTGGAACAGGCTTTCTTCACCTAACTTTTGCTGCAGGGAAATCAGGCGATAAGCCAGACCAACAGACCTCTATGGCAACTGCTGCTGCCTCAGTTACTTATTTGGGTTTTTTTTTATTTGCTTTATTTCTCTCCCTTTCTCTTTCTCTCTCTCTCTCTCTCTCTAGAAGAAAAAAAAAAAAAAAAAAAACAACCTCACTGATCATGGTTAACATGAGATGGAACAAAGGAAGTCTGTGGCCTTCTCGCTGCATTGGTTTTGCTTGCATCTCTGTGTAAAGAAACTGCCTTACAGCAGGTAGGTTTTTCAGTTTGGTTCTTTGGCTTGTTTGTGCATTTTTGTGTGTGCTTTTTTTTTTTTTTTTTTTCTAATGAGAAGATCAGATGTTGCAGGAGCAGGCCGTGGGAAGGGGCCCCAAACAAGGGGACTAAAGAGTCAGACCGTCTAAGCTAAGGACATGTGGACATGTAGAGCAATTTTCAGACAGGTATCCTTACAGAAAACTACCTTCCACGATTCAGAACTGCATCCAGATAATAAGTACCAAGCGAATACCAGCTCTCCTGTCCTCGCATTCACTTCTGCAAATGGTTTCACCTCATGTAACTCAGAGCTCAGCACACCTAGGAGAGGGGCATCTAGGAGGGTATGGGGAGTATATGATGTTTTCTAATGGCTGTGATCATCCATTTTTAAATGTGTGTTGAAATGGATAATTTAGAAGACCATGTTATAAAGAATCTCCATTCTGCAGTGCTTTGGTTGTGTATTTCAGAGAGATTTATGACTAAGATGCAGATATTTTCTTGCCTACAGATGGTCAGAGAGATTTTGGAGGGGCAAAACATAGCTGTTTGTGCAGAGTAATTTAACTTATTTAATTTTGGGATGTACAGATAATTTTGGACATGGAACCAGGTCTTGTCCTCATTCCATAGATAAGCAACCCAGAAATACTTTCTTTAAAATATACCCACTAGATTTCTCTCATTTGGATATGCTTTGCTTTTATTCTTTTTAAAATGATAATGTTTAAAAAGCTCATACAATAACTATTCATAACTTTCTTGAAACACATATCCGTACTGATAAAGCAGCTACTCCAGGCTTAGCATTGATACCTATCTAATGAAAACTCTGAGGTTTAATTTAGCTGTAAAAATTTGCTCTGGACTAAAATTTCACATCCAGTAGCTAAACTTAATCGTTTATTTTATTAGGTTTAAAACATAATAATCTTTAATTTAAAACAGAATAAACAAAGTGTCTTAAAACTACTGCAGTTTTTCCAGCTACTTGGTTCACAATTTGAAATAGAGGTAATGGAAATATTTTATTTTAGAGGTAAGATTTCAGCAGAGAAAAGATTTCTCTGTCTATCTACATACCTTTGGATCTCTTGCAGTATCATAAGTTAGAGACTTGAATTTAATATTTTTAAACTATTTTAAAAAAGAACACTTTTTGAGATATTGCTATTTTTCATCTGAATATACAAAGACTTACAGTCCTTCTGAAAATACGTATAGAGTCTGAAAATGGATGTGTGGTATACCATGGTCTTCTATAGATTATTAAAATAATTAGAGAATGTGTTCCTACACATTCTGTTCTTTTTCATTCATAATTCTTTTTCTTAATCAAAATTAGATTTCTGCTATTTGAGGGGAAATCATCTCTGAAACTGATACATTTCATTGTGGTTTTATTTTTTATGCACAACGGATGACCAAAAAGAAAACGAATTATGCATGGTTGTTGAGGAAAAGGCATTCAAAAGCTACTCTCATACAGCATCCCAAACTGTACTTTTGAAAAGTGAACCTCCAGGGACAATCAGTCACATCTAAGAAAAGCATAAAATAGGTGAAGTCTGTCACTTCTTGACTGGTGTCTACTCTTCCTCTGCTAATCATAAGGGGAGGATGCACAGATAGCATAGGCTGAACATCTCCTTTTCATACAGCCGCAGTTGGATGACATGAGTCCCAGCCCAGGTCCCCTACAAAGCTGCCTTTCACCAGAGCTCTGTCAAGAGCTCCAAGATGATTCAAGTATTTTTTTTCTCATGGAATTAGGCCTTTAGGAAGTTTGTAGTGGTTAATTTGAGAGTGTTTTTGTGAGCTCTGTCTCATTTTATGCCGAGCTAAAAAACGTGGGGCAACTAGAGCTGATTCAAAGCCTCCTGAGGTTCAAATGCCCCTCCATCCTTTGACTTCAAAGTGTAATGGTCAGGGTCTGTCAGAGTCTCATTACCTAGCCATGTCTGCAATATATGCAGCTTTGTGCGAGTACTGCAAGGACCTGGCTTTGGTGGACTGCCTTTCCTCCTTCCTATTCATCTGCTGAAAATGGTGCTCTGTAATGGAAAGGTTTGTGCAACCTTAAACAAGCTTAGGTGTAGCTTTCCAGAAGGCAAACTTCTACATTGTTTTCTTTGGAGAATACCTTACTTTGATCTTTTCAAATTGTTTGCCAAATCTTGAAGGTTTGGAATTTCTGTCTTAATCTATACTTGATTTTCATAAATACTTAATATTGGGAAGTGGTGTCAGAGCTCGCATGGTCTTCCGCTACCAATCCAGAGATACAAGGTTAAGTTTTACTCCAGATTCATCGTAAAAAATACCCCTCATTGACATATAAATAAGAATGTGGTCATTTAGACTGTGAAGTCAAAGCTAGATAATAAATATGTGACTGATCTAGTGAGCTGGATGCTTGTAGTTCAACAGCAGATCAGTCTAAGTCCATTCAAGCCCCTGAGATGCTGTACAATCATGTATAAATGCAGAGGTGGAGAAATGAGCCTTGTGGCATTTGAACTAGGTAAGTTGGGGTGCTCTACTTGGGGTGCTCTTTCTGAAAGGAAGCGAATATAGACTAAGTATTGGTAGAATTGATTAACCATTTGTACTGCACTGACAGAAGAATCACCTAGGTTAGACAGCAATAAGCTACCTATACTTGAGCAGACTTTTAATTGCCTCCGTAACACAGAGATTTTTTTAAAATACAGGAAGTTAAAAGAAACTTATGAATGTGATGTCTGCTCTCACATATTCTAGAAGACAGATCACAAAGGCTGTTTTATGCATTATTCCCTATAATGTTATTAGCTTATATATATGTATATACATATATATGCACACACACGTACATATATATATTGGATTAATACTGAAACAGAAACAGAGATAAATGCTGCCTCATACTCAGGAAATTGCAAGGGCAGAAAAGAAATGAAATACACATGCATATGGGAGCAGAAAAATCTTGTATATGCCTGGTGTTTTATTACTTATGCAAGTCATCCAACTTCTCAGTTTATCCCAGCTGCCTTCTCAGTTTATCCCAGCTGGCTCTTCAGTAAGCACTAGCACATTTCTTGAAGCTGTCATAGCAGAGTTTGACCTTTAGGAAGTATTTGAAACAAGAGAAAGGAACCATCAAGTGAAAATGTTAGCTAAAGAAGAGTGACTTGGAAAAACTGTGAGGAGAAGTAGATGAAGTGCAGTAAGGAAGCTATTGAGATGTCATCACTTATGCAATAGATTATTTCTGTATATTATTGACAAAAATGTTGGTGGTAAGAATTGAAGACTGATAATGAATGAAGCAGAGATGACACTGGAGAAAAAAAAAATAGCTGTTACAGTTTATTTGGCTTAAGTCAAACACTACTGTTAAGAAATCCAGAGGGATATGTCAGGAATAGACAAGGTCAGAGATTGAATAAAGGCTCAAAAGTAAAGACAGATCTGTGAGTTTTTGTTATATTGTATTGAAAGTAGAGGGCATAATAATGCTATAAATTCTCTCAGAGATGGGAGAGGAGAAAACGGGTGAGGAGAAAACTAGTCAGCTGGCCGGAATGCTGGGAGGAGAAGCAGGAAAGGACATTCACAAAAGGCAATATTTTCAAAAATGGCTCATAGCCAAAGTTGTATAAAATAATCCAGGGGTAGAGCATCTAGCCCTAGAGATCAATTTGGATATGGACAGTTTTGGTGGAGGCAACAGCAAGGAAAGTGGATTCCAAGGTGAAGCTTGAAAATGAAATTAAAAACACATTTATCTTTCTGAGGTGACTAGAACAGATGAAGAGACAGAAAAGCAGAAGAGTGGTAAAGAGCTGATGATCAAAGAGATCAGCAGATAAGATAGGGAGAAGTGTATTACTCGGTGCTAACTGCAGGAAGAGCAAGTGCTGGAAAGAGGAAGAGGGAGAGATCATACTAGATCTTCTGAGCTTTTTCTTTTTTAAAGTTACAATGAAAGTAATGGGAGATTTAATTTCGTTACATTTAAGTGTGAGTGGATGGTCATCATTTCCATTCATGGCAAGGTGACATTTTTAGGGCCATAAGAGAAGGCAGGCAGCAATATATGTATTTGTTCATATAAAGGAAATCAGACAGCTGTACAAAGGCTGTTACAAAGGTTCAGCAAGAGGAAACACATCATTTCTCACCACTTCCTGACAAAGTATGATTTTTTTTTTCTTTTCTGTGTAGTACATTGAAGCAAAACAGCATGCAGTTTTTTTAAGACAAAGTTAAAATGCTTGAATGCCAACCTAGGCAAAACTATTCCATTACATAAGGCCTTTAAAACTGAAGGTAGTAGAGGACATACTGAAGACGAAAGTGCCATCAACCACACATGGCTTCTACAAACCATAGATATATATTCTTGCTCCTCAGCCAAACCTAGCAAGCACTAAGAAGACGTAAGAATTAGTATTTGAGAAGCATGATGCAAACAATAACAACCTGGGATACATGTAAGATCATGGAACGTCAAAAAAATTATTTACAAATATTCTTATAGTAATAGATTCCAAAGTCACAGTATATTTTGTAGTGGAACTTTTGTCCTACTGCATAGCCTAGTCCAGATCCAAAGCTCTATTAAGTCAAACACAGAGTTCCCAATAAAAAAACAGGTATTTTGCATCAAGAAAATGTACGTCCCTGGAAAACAGCAAGTCAGGAACACATTAAGGTACAGTGCTTAGATCACTGAATAATTTAGGCTGGAAGGAGCCCCAGGAGGTCATCAGATGCAAACCCTGCTCAAAGCAGGACCAATCCACATAGAATTCAGATTGATCATTTATTCACAGCATTAATTAATTTGGTTGCTTTTTTTCCAGAAAAACAGAAAACCAAGAGTGAATACTTTACCTTGCATGCCTCATCCTCCTCCCCTGACCTGCTTCCCTCACTTTCCCCCTGAACATATGACACATGCACATGCAACATTTGGGAGTACTGAGGCTTAGAAACTGTTCCCTTTGTTGCCCACAAATGCAAATGTAGCATCACACACTTCAGTGCCTGACTTCAGTAGGAGTTTGGCCTGAACACTTAACAGAGCTCTGAATCATTTTAGATTTGAGGTTGGGAAATTTCTAGACCACTTGTTTCTGCCTAGCAAAATTTTACATTGATCCTGGAATTTTTGTTTGCCACTTACGTATCACAACTATGTATTTGGCTGGTTTCATTTAGAGTGGCACAAAAGGAAAGGTAATTTCCTTAAAATCTCTAAATTAGATCACAGTCTTACTATGACATTTTAACTTCCTCTCAGAACATGTGTTAGTTAAGAGTAAGGAAGCTGTAAAAGTTCGTAAGTTTCTTTAAATGTACATTAAAAAAAAGATCTCCAAAAGTACGTCTTATATATATGTTCCTTTTCCCATGCTGTTTTTCATGTTATTTTTTTAAAAAACTTTTCCTGTTATTTAAGGAAAAAAATCGAAAGATTAATTAGAAAGCAAACAAGATTCAGCCTTGTCTGAACTCTGTCCGGGAGCTAATACTAAA
>NW_020454428.1:2135225-2153248 GCF_003342845.1 Nothoprocta perdicaria | reverse complement strand
AGGAGAGGAGAGGAGAGGAGAGGAGAGGAGAGGAGAGGAGAGGAGAGGAGAGGAGAGGAGGAGGGAGAATTTTAAAAATGCAGATTTAACAGAGAACTAACAGCAGCATTACCTGGGTTTAAAAAGGCCTGCTTGCAATGACTGCCTCCACTATTCATCCTTAATACTGATGTAAGTAACTGAAAATTTGGGGAAAAAAAGGAAAAGKTTCAGAGAAGTAATGAGGAATCTCTAACCTTCCTTATGTTCAGTGCATTTCTATCTCAAATGCTACATATTGGTGAAACTGTAATTATTTCTCTGCTCTCTTTCTTGTATCCTTTTAAACAGCTGGTTCTTGTGGTATTTTGTAAATTTTTATAAAAATAAAACCAAGTATTTTTCTCTCGGTCACATGTTGTTTTCAGAGAAAAGTCCAAGTCCTCCTCCTCCTCCAGTATTTCTTCTGCTCAAGTCAAATAAAGAAACAAAAAAGACAAAAGCAATAAATAGAATGATGGAAAGTTCTTCAGAGAAGAAGAATAATGAATGCATTCTAACTCTCTTGTGAAAATATCTTTAAAATAATCATAGATTTGACTTTTTTAAAAATATAGACCAGAAGATTCTTTTGCATTTAACTACAACCTTTCTTTTTCTCTTTTTTCTCTTTTTTTTTTCTGATACGTGTTCTCCTGTTCTCTTTCTGACACAGATGCTTTTCTCTCTCTCTCTCTTTTTTTTTTGTTTAATAGGTAAATGAAGGGGAAAAAACGGTGGTTTCAGTTCTTTATGGCTCATACCCAGGCTCTGGAGCTCTTCTGTGGGCTGTATGATGTTAATGCTAATCGTGATAGGGGTTTTTACCTCTAACTGACTCCTACATATTAGCATTAACACTGTATGATGCCTATTACCAGAATTCACATGGAACAAACTGCTGTTGTGGGAGGAGAACAGAAATCATGAATCAGTCATTACGATGCTGGGAAAACCTTCATTCTACGCGTAAAAAGAAGGGTTGTTCTGCATATGGGCATGCTTGCTCAAATGTTTGCTAGGTTTAAAGTCACAGGAAAAGGGAGGGGCAACAGCTTTATGTATATAAATAAATACTTAGAACCTGTAATATTTTGAGCTCAGCTGCTCTTTTTTTATTATTTTGCCTTATCACTTTTCAGGTCTTCTGATTTTGTGTCTCATACATAATTTCATTTCTGCATTTTGTTTAGGAAAGAAAAATGATGAATTAAAGATGTGATGTATAATTGTGCATTCCATTCATTTCTACAGAACTTTGTTATACGCAAGAAGAATAACAAAATACTCATCAAGGATTTTATTGGCGTTTATTAATCGGTCATTAGAAAAACATGAAAACATATGTATTTTACTCTAAGATCACTTGTGCATTTGAAACTCCTAGTAAAGTGTCACAAAACACCCAAGAGACATAAAGGTATTATTATACCTATTTTAAGTAAGAAGCAGAGAGATACTGAATTCTCAGATTTGCACATTTTTCAGAATTCCCAGTCTTATGCTACAATTAAATACATACTTTAGTTATGAAGCTTTAAGCTAAATAGAGGGATGGAGAAAGAAACCAAACAAGTAAAAAGACTCATTATCATTACTGTGAAAAGAAATAAGATTAATACTTGTGTTGTATCAGTACCCCTACCTTCTGTTCAGAGTAGTTTGACTGTGAACCTCTAATAACAGGATATAAATACAGAGCACTCTGAAACCACAAACACTTCTGAATCAATGGCCTCACCGATAAAAGTCTCACATGAAAAACAGTCACACTTAATAGAGATTTTCCACTCAGACGGAATTGCTGAGAGGCGTGTTTTCTGCTCCACAGCTGCCTGGGGATGCAAACAATGAGGGTCCAGGGACACTCCAAGAAAAAGGCAGCTTCATCCCTTGCAAGGTCAGCCACTCTGAGGGAATGCTGTGCATCTCAAAGCAGAATCCATTGAGGAGAAACACGTTCTCACTCATTTTGCAGGGAAAGTACCTCAGAGTGGGGAGAAATTTGTGGTGAAAGGGGCTAGGAGAACCAGTATGAATCTTGAAATCTTCTACTTTGATACTAAGGCAAAACCATGCAATAAACTTTGATTCTACCATGCATTTGAAGCAAAGTTTGGCTGTGCCAACTCATGATGGTGCCTGAGCCCCTTGGCAAGCAGCAGGGAAGTCCCAGGCTCCCAGGTCACTGCTGCTTTTTCTCCTCCTTAGGGAGTTTATCAGATAACTGGCAACAAGCCCCAAGCTGCCCTGATGCAGTTGCAGGATTTATGGACTTCCACAATGTGGCAGAGTCCTAGGTGCCTGACAAGGAAAGCCAATTATAACACTAAGATTTCTGCAGAACTTGGGAGATAGTACTGAGGTCATCTCCGCAACTTAAATTAGTCCATGAGCTGTATAGATTAGAGAGGAGTATTAATTAAGTGATCACATTTAATAAGTCAGTTGATTGTGCTCACAGAAAGAAAACGTTATTCAAGTATTTCCTAGAAAGCTCATTGATCGAGGTCTCATTTACTTCTCAGTGCCTCAAACCTGAAGGAAGGAATTTTTATTTTTTGTTCCAGAGGTTTTAATTAATATATGAACTATGTGCCTAGAGTGAAGTACTATCCTCAGTGATTATTCGACCAGTAGATGCTGCAGCATCTCTCACGTGTCCCCCACCTTACCACTCCCCAGCATCACTTTCATCATTTCTGTCTTACATAGGCACGTGCCAATAAAAGCTACATTTGCAAGAATGAAAATCAGTCTTGCCGTTCACTTTTCTGATTTATAGCCATGCTATAAAAATCATCTGCATGTTCCTTTATGTTTTCTCTCCTTAAAGGTACAGGAGAAATGACTTAAAAAGTAAATAGCAGATATTTACTTTCCAACCTTAAATATTCTGTGATTCCATGATAAATATGGCAATTATAGCTCATATATGTATCTTTTTTTTGCCTACCAGACTCCCCAGAAAATAGATATGAGATATAGATATATATATCATATATAGATATGAATATCGATATGAGATATATATATAACAGATATGTGTATATTACATTAGCAAAGAGAAAAAATAAATTGCACCCTGAAAAAAGTTAATGCTGTTCATGACTAGGGTTAAATCTGATGAAAGATCACAGCATGACAGCACTACCATTTTCAGATAGTTGGTATTCTTCAAGAAATGTCCTCTATCCTTTCTTCCCATCAAATGCCTTTATAACACTGAGTTCCTGTGTCTAGATTACTTAAAAAGCTTAATAAAATAAATATAACTACACCAGCAAGTTCACTGGTTTCAAATATAACAACCTATTGCAGGGAACTAAGTAGTTTAGCATTAGATCAGTCACCAAATAGCAATAAGAGGTTACTGCTTTCCAGAGGTTGAAATGGAATAGGGAAGCTGTCTCAATCTGGTTGCTGTCATTACGGACTCAATGTCTGCTGCTGATTTTGGATTTTCATGCTTGCACATGCATGGTTTCTCAGGGAGGAGAATCTTTCATGATAAGAAAAAATAACTCTTTGAAATGTAATTCCCTCTGTTATGAAGGAAGTGATGTTAGATGACAATTGTCTTTTCCATCTTCAAAATCCATAAGAACATGGAGTACAGAATATTTCTTTGGAATGATACTCTCACTCCAGTAAAGAAAACATATGTAAAGCTGGGACTGCCCCATTTCAGCTCCTCTGGTGCTATAGGTTATAACCAAAGTCTCCTTTAGCTTTAACCTTAGTATGAGGACTCCTATTTAGTTAAAAGCTATAAATAGAAGGACATGCTAGTCCTAGGCTAACATCAAGAACTGTGATTTGGGAAATTTCTACTCTTTTGAAAGAAACACAAGTGGAACCAAAGTAGAAACAGGCATAAATTGAAGCACCGAAAGTTCCACAGGAACTTAAGAAAAAATTTCTTGACAGTGAGGGTGACAGAGCCCTGGAACAGGCTGCCCAGAGAGGTTGTGGAGTCTCCATCTTTGGAGATCTTTAAAACCCATTTGGATGCAGCCCTGTGCCATGTGCTCTGGGTGACTCTGCATGTGCAGGGCGATTGGACTAGATGGTCTCTGGAGGTCCCTTCCAACTTTAAGCATTCTATGATTCTATAAATGAAAAAGGCTATGGAGCTGCTATGGAACTGTGTGACAAGGAAGGCTACAGTTTCACCTTCTTCCCCTGTAACCAGAATTCAGCCATTTTTTTCAATCCTGCTATTGGCCTAAGACTCCCAGCTCTCCCCTTCTTCCACCTCCTTTGCCATTATGCCATGGCAGCATCTCAGATCCTTCCTCACTTCTAGCTGGCCCCAAATTTCTTTTATTGAATGAACACAGTAAAAAATGCTCCTTTAAACGCCATAAAGAATAAATAGCGAAGAAGGATTTTCTGCTTATTCTTGGGATCTCTTTTATTCATTTACTCTTCCCTAATCCCTGTAGCCTCTGGGGAACTATAGCAATCAATAGAGACTTTCCTGCTTCTTTTTTTCTCCTCTTTGAACTGACCTCAGAGGTCTGCTTGAGCTGCTTCTAAAGAAGAACACAGGGCCAGGACCTGCAGTGTGCAGAACTGCATGAGCAGACCTGGGAGTCACACACAACCAGGGCCATTTCATACACAAGACCATTTTATGCTACCCCATAGCTTGAAATTTCCTACACAGCTCACTTATAACTCCAGCTACAGGCCAGAGCAAGGTCCAAAGCAGCCAGCACACTCTGCAGTGGTAATGAATAGGAAATACTGGAAATCAGAATCTTTCACAAGGCTCACCATATGTCTGGCACAAGCCAGGCCAAACTTCAACAAAATTTCTG
Organism: Nothoprocta perdicaria; assembly: GCF_003342845.1. Taxonomy (NCBI): domain Eukaryota; kingdom Metazoa; phylum Chordata; class Aves; order Tinamiformes; family Tinamidae; genus Nothoprocta; species Nothoprocta perdicaria. The sequence goes on along the minus strand of NW_020454428.1, from coordinate 2,148,404 downwards.
AGATTTACAGGATGAAAATATTTTTTAAATACAGAGAGTATTAGTAGCATAGCTATTATACAGCACTTCTTGCACAGATAGTTGCAGCATTTACATTCAAGAGTGAATGACAAAATACAGAAGCGGCCCCCATGATGAGTACCCGAAGCCCACATGCGGCTGTGTGGATGGCACGGCCAGGCTGCACTCTTTTCATTTGTTCTTGCTCAAGGAATCTCCCAGATCTTTCTCTAAGAGCAGCACTGCTTCAAACAGACTGGGTAGGGAATACTCAGGGATTTAGGAATATGACCCATCCTAAGCACGGGGCTGCTGAGGCGAGTGGAGGCAGCAGCGCTCCCGGACGAAACACAGCTCCGGCCTAGCGGGCAGGAGCCCCCTCTGCTCTCACCAGCTCAGGCAAGGGAGCAGCTCATCCAGCTGGGAAAGTTCCCTGACAGGGACCTTCTCTCTCCAAAGTTCTGCTGACCATGCTCCAAAGCTCAGCCATCGAGGGCAGAGGAAGAGCCAAGGGAATGAGTCCTGGACAATTAAATAAATGAAAAATCAAAATTATTCTTGATTCAAAAGTCAAACCCAACTTAGCCTCCAAATTCAACTTACTTATTAAATCTTATTCAACTTACTTATTAAATCTTATTAAATGCTTACTTATTAAATCTTATTAAATGCTTCTTCCAGGCTAGATTCATATTTGCAGTTAGGTTGCTGTTGAAAACTTACAACATGCATGTTCATTCATAACCAAGAATGCTGAAAGTAGTAACAGAACAAATGATATTGTTGCAAGAAATTGCCTTTGTCCATCTTCTCAAAGGAAGGCAACTGTTTGTCTTGACAATTGACAAACAGTTCATCCACACTTGGAGGTGTACCCTTTTCCCATCTTAAAAATTAAAGAAGTTTTAAAGTATATTTTGTATTACAACAATTGTTGTATCTGAATGCAAACCCATCCCCAGTACTGCAGCTTAAACTAAGGTCCAAGATTATTATAGCAGAATTTCTTCCTAGGCAATTTTTAGGAGTGAAAAGATAGCAAATAGCAAGCACATGCTAAATTTGTCTTGGCCTGCCTCTACAAATATGAAATTTACAGTATGCAACATATCAAATTTTAGTTGAATAATCTTATAAGTAGTGCCTGAACACCAAACAATGGAGACTAGTTTCTTATCAATCTGAATTTTGGAATTTGAAGTTGACCTAAAACTTAGCCTTGGGCAACTTTGAAGTGTTTATAACAGCTCACCAGCAACCCCTAGGCCTCAGACCACATGAAACATGCAAGAACTCCTTCAGGAAACCCCCTAAAATCCTGCTCCTACTTCTGAACATGGTCTTTATAAAGGACCAGCAGCTTCCAAGACGAAGAAAAGAGGAGAGAATCAAAGTATGGTAACAAAATTCTGGGGGGTTTCTATACAAAACTAAAATGAGACTTTTCAGCACAGCTGTATTCTTTTAAATGTTTTCCTACACTGAATATTAAAAAGCCCTGTCTGTCCTGCACAAGAGCTTTGTTACATGCAATTGCAGTAGTTACGGTTAAAAAAAAATCCTAAGAGTTTGACCTTCCTCTGCCGGTGATAGGATTCAAGATTGATGCTTCTGAACTTTACTCCCAAAACTCAGGACAGGTAAGACGAATGCACGGGTTGGCGAGGTAGGAAGCTTAAGATTCAGAAGAGCCCACCCAGATCAGTTGCCCTTTGCATAATTTCACTGTCTTAAGTAAATCAGAGATAACAAACACCTCAAAAAAAAAGTTTTGTGCTCCTCCATTATTATGAATGTTTGCTTCTTGAGTAATAGACAAGAAACTCATTCAATGCATCAGGTTAAATTTAAAATACAAGTATTTAATACTAAAGATCATTTATAGTTTTTATATACAAAGAATGTGTGTCCATACTCTGGAACAAATTTAAAAAAAAAAAAAGGATCTGGTATTATAAAACTTGAGGTTACATCCTCACCATCTGCAGCATTAATAAGGAAAAATCATCTCTTTGAATATCAAAGTCCAAAAGGATATGGAATTTACTTTAAAATTCCCTGTGTTCCGTAGGAATCTATACCACAGTCTATTGGGATAGATTCCTAGTAGACTACTAACCAACTTCAAACTTAGCATATGGCAGTAAATGTGAGTAGCTAAAAATTGTACAAACTGGAGGAGCACGTAGGACAAAATATTTCAGCACATATATTAAGTAGACTTCTGTAATTTCACTGAAAGCTACTTTTGTCATTTGCATTCCTTGTTCTGTGCTCTGACACATTTAGCTTTTATTTACTYACCTGGTTATGAGTACAGCATTTCATTAAGCTAGGTAAGATTGCCTTACTTAAATATATTTTACTTGAACTCTTACATTTTTTGCAAAACTATAGTAGAATTAGGAAACAAGTRATATACTTAATGACAGACACAGTAAAACAGATTAAAATTAAATTACTTGCAGTTCAAAGAGCACTAAAATTATTTTGGTCTATTAAGAAAAGCTCTAATGAGCTAGGGGTAAAAATACAGAATGTCAAAACACTATCTGACAGAAATTACCTGAAATCTCCATACTTTTTAAAAATATATATATATAAAAATATATTTTAAAATATAATATATATTATACTGGGAGTGCAAGYTATAGACAACAGTCCTGGACCTATTCTGGAAAATTATATTTCAGCATCCTTTATAGCATTAGTATATCCTGGTATATCAAGGGCACTTATTCTGTATTGTGCTGAAGGAAAAGGAGGCTTCTAAATAGACAATACTAACATTATCTAATTTTAATTCCATCAGGAAATAATCTTTCCCATCATTAAATAATCTTTTGTAATGCYTACAGGTTTCTGTAAGGGCTTTCTTTTTGTCTCGAGTTTCTATTACAGAAAACAAAGCTGGAATTTCATTATGAAACTCCAGCAAGAAATATATACAACCAGTCAGAAAATGCAAAGCAACATTTACTTCATGGAAGACCAAACAAATGGTCTTAAAATTATACAAAGATAGGGGAGATGGCACTACCAGCTGCCAGTTCAGTTCTAGTTCATAGGCCAAATCACCAATCACAGAGTGCAACAAACACACCAACTACTGTTAAGATGAAGACTCGGGTAGTTACAAGGTGAGTAACCACAAATAAAGCATTCATTACTCACTTGAGGAAAAAAAGCTTTTTTAATGGTGGCCAAAAATTCAAACACAGACTGAAATGTGTGATATTGCTTTTGTACCTATCTTTAATTTAACTCCACACAAGTCAGCTGAATTACCAACACAAGTCATGTAAAAAAAAAAAAAAAATTATGTACATTTACAGGTTAAAGATAATTTAGAGTGAGACAGTTTTTTCTTCTTCATTTGCATCTTTTGCACTGCCATCACTTCTGCCTTCTTCTGCTTCCAAGCATTTTTCTTCAGTGACCTGCAGAAACACATTGTTTTTTTTTTTTTTTTTAATATGATTTAATTTTACTTTCATCCTGGAAATCTGCCCCCTCCCCAAGAACGGACAGCTTATATAACAACATATATCATCATTTCCCAAATTGACACGAGTTTGAAGCATTTTCTTGCTATTCTTCTGTTAAATTCCTTCAGACCAGGCTCATAACACATCCTTAGTTAACTGATTTCAATAAATATAGAAGGCGTTTTCACCTTTCTGCTGCTATACAAGTAAAACATTTGAACGTTTTGGAAATTTGTTATTTAATTCTAAGTCAACCTACATTTTGCCATGCTTTTAAAGTGAGTCTCTGGTTTTATGTGGCACGTGGTATTTTATGGTTCCATTTATTTTACAAACTGGCTATATTGCATTAATTTAGTCAGTGTAAGGCTTCACTAAGAGGACACTGTTTAACTTTKAAAACATTATTTGTGTGATGGGCAAAAGTTGACAGGAAACTTTCTTATATTTTATGCAGATTTTAATTGGAAAAAGCTCAATGAGCTACAACTACTTGGAAAAATTTCCTTTTACCTCCAGTAACTTACATCTAGATTCACCAAGTGTACTGTCTTTCAATTCTACCATTTACTTACCAAAAAAAAAGTTTTTTTGTGTTCTTATAACTGTGTCAAATAGTGTGTACTGTAATTTATCCAGGTATCTAGATAAGTTTAAATGTCATTTCAGTTTGTGTTTTTTTCCTTATTCCTCATTATGATTAAAACAGAAAAAAATAAATTTTAAACATGCATTACGCCAGTGTTAATCCTAGAAATGAAAGGGGAAATTCTAATGAAAGTTATAATTATTTAATTACACCTTAAAGGGGTTGTTACAAAAAGTATGTGGGATTCTCACAAATAGATATGTAAATGAAAAGAACTGTATAATTTGCTTTTTTTTGATAGTACAGATTACATCAATTGAACCGTGTATGCTTTTATTAAATGGTAAAATGCATTTTAATAAGTAAAAGACATCAGAAGGTATCAGTACGTTCCCTATTAGAAAGATATTAAGGTATTATCAAAGATATTAAGATATTATCATGTGCATCCAACTTTTTACTTGCTGTGTTTAGCATTCTTAGTTTAATAGAGATATAATTCATCTCTACTCATTCAAATCCTGCACTATGACACTGAATCTTTGTATTTGGCAAGCTGTACTTCATCACTGATTAGACTTACCAGTCTCTTAGACCTTTCCAGCAATCTGTGCCACACGGTATGGTGAGCCTGTATTTAGAGACATTGAGTGATGTTACAATGGGRGGGGAATTTTTTATAATAGAATAGTTTTTCACTGACATATGTAAGAATGACGGCACAAAAAGAACAACAAGCCTTAATTCAGAAACYGCAACTTCTGGTTCAAATGTGCAATTTGCTTGAGTCACTTTAGGGGATTAGGGAGGACTTGAATCACTGCTGATGACATGTATTTATTGTATATTATGGAATCACTGAAGAGCTAAAGAGCAAAACTGGGAATTCGCATGGTATGAGGGAGGGATAATGATGGGTACACGAAGCATAAGCAAGAAACCAGTGGCCACTTGTTCCTTGAAAATTCCCCTACTGTAGGTAGCAGCACAGGTTCTAACCCCACGCCAAAWTCATACAAGTCAGCAGAGGGAGAAGAAAACTCATTCCTGTTCCCACCTACAGTTCTGCAAAGCCAAGGTTCACACAGATTATTGCTAGAATGTTATGATGTGGCATCACTTACCACGAGTATAAATTCTAAGTTCAGCTTTCTTCCTGAATCTGAATAAGCAATAGCAGGCAAAGTGGCTGGCAGGTGCAATTAAAAACACATCTACACTACGCACAACAAAAACCACACTTGCAATACTAGGCTCTGATGCACTTCCAAAGTTTTGATTTCACATTCAAAACAGTCCCAGGAAAATTAATCTCCAATAACTAAGGCTGTCACTATCCCTGGCCTTCATTTTCTACTACTGTTCACAGCACCTCTGACTTACGTTCACTTACTAACATGACATTTAACAAAGATCTGAAAATAGACCAAATGCCTTTTCTTTAAAAGAAATATATATTTATTTGTATATACATACATAGAGAGAGAGAGAGAGAAAATGGATTAGTTACCTTTAAATGGACTGGCAGGGATACACCCTGGAACCTCCTTATCAACTCAGGTTGCTTAGTCTGAAGATTATGGGCTGCTGTTATCTCATACTGGTAACAGAAACTTGTCCTCGGAATGTGAGGGCCTTCACTGACATCTACGAAATCTCCAAACCTGGGGATAGAAGCCAAGAAAAACTATGATTAAAAATATCAGAACACTGTAAAAATGAATTGGAAAAAAAAAAAAAAAAAAAAAAAAGACAAAACAGCTTCCAAATCAATCCCAGTTCATCATTTCTAGGTTTCTAAAGAAGGAGTGTATGGAGCACTGTTTCCTAAAATGAATTCAGGAAATCCAAACCTCATGTCCAGAAGAAAGATCTGAGGCTTATCCAAATCTTTCAAGCCATGGTGGTTTTGTAGTGGTATACTGCCAGAGAAACATTTGTCTCTAAGATCACACATTTCCAGCAGTCTAATAGTCTAATGTTTATCACCTGCACACACATTTTCATGTTTTGTAAAATCACAAATCAATTAAAAAAAAGAACAAGGGACAAAAGGGAAGACATCTAAGAAAAGATTCTTTAGAACACAATCGTCTTCCAGACATTCATCATTAAGCCCATTTTCTTTCTTTTTTACTCAGCAAACTAAAGAGTGATAGGAGAGGAAAAAGTCATGAAGAGAAGACAGTAGTGCTCTAAAATTTAAAAAGCCATCACTGCAAGGACTTATTTTCACTTACAGAGACACAGATTCAAAAATCAAATGGAAAAACAAATCAGATAACAATTCTCTAGGCATCTTGGACAAACCTAAGCCAATCAAAAAAAAAAAAAAAAAAAAAAAAAACCGCACAAAAAATATTTATTACATCTGAGTTACAGTAAGATTCTTGTCTCCAGCATAAGAATTTCACATCTTAGTCTGCATCTAAAGACCCAACTGCATTCTCATCTCCATTGTTACGGTCAGTAGCTTGTCATTTATGCGAAGTTTGATAGCTTTGTTTAAAAAAAAATGCATATAATATGCATATACACACACACACACATATATACACTAAAGCAATACTGGCACTTATTTTTAAACAAGTATTTGGCTTGTGTTTCATTTACATTGCAATCTCTAGGGATTTATTTAAAGTTTAAAAAAGTCTAAGTAGTAAGACTTCCCAGCACTTTATACCTAAAACTATCAACTAATTAAATTGTAATTATAAATTTTTAAAAAATAGCTACTTAACAACAGCCACCAAAAGTTAACTGTCATAAAATCAAGGTATAAAATAAACTTAGACAATAAAAAATAAGCAAATTTTTAAGTTTAAAAAATATCAAAATCAACTTACCATTCTTGCTTGCAGATATTACTTGTGATAAAAACAGATCTTTCAGAAAATCATTACAGAATGGAATTTTAGTTTTACTCACCTATGTAATGTTACAATTCCTTCAGTGTTCTGCGAAGCTTTCTCTTTTATCATCTCTATTTTGTATCTGAACAAGACAAAAAAGGATTTAAGAAAACCTCACCTTTAATATGTAATCTGTAAGTATTCTCATAAGAATAGCAGGAGYGTTTTTTAGAAATTATGTTCACATTTATGCTATTGGACATTCCTTTATATTATAAAGGAAGTAATTATAAAGGAAGCATTCCTTTGTTATAAAGGAAGCATAACATAATGCTTCCTTTMAAGGAAGCACCTTTAAATTCTTAATTTCATATTCCAATGTGCGTTGATATTTCAGAAAAACATACAGGAGGGCCATGCTCTCTCTATATAGTTTCATTCAGAAAGCTAAAAGTAACTTACTGCTACCAATGAAGCAGGCATTTTTCAAGTCAGCCATTAAGACCAGAAGATACAATCAGATCACCCACACTGATTTTATACAGTGGGTGATCCTGAACAACTGGTAATCTGCAAGACAGTGCAGGGTGGTCTGCGCTCTTTGCACATATGGTGGGTGCTTAAAGTCATTTAAAGTAGCTACAGTCATTTCCAGTAGCTAGGCTCCCAGCTGCTGTCAACGCCCATTAGCCACTATAGTGAAGACAGAGTGTGCTGCTCATATGAATAATACCTGGATTATGAATCTAAAAATGCTCGTTACTTCACAACAAATTCAATGTCCAACAAAATTCTGTTCTGGTTCACAAAATGATACACTACCAACCGTTTCACCCCATCCCTCCCCAGGCACCAGAATACCCTGAAATAGYGACTTTTCAGCTAAGAAGACTGGACAAGTGCCTTGAGCTGAGCTTTTGTATCAAAGGCCAGGACATTCCAACCATTACTCCCCATGTAGAGCTGAGTAACATTTCTGGACAAACAGCCCCTTCCAGTACGGCACCAAACCCTCACTTGAAAAATAGCAAAAAATGACAACTCTACATTTCTTTGAATATGAAAGCCTTTCTAAAGCTAAGAGTAAAGTAGCACGTGGAGCCTAACCATCCAGAGTTCCTCTAACATAGAACTGATGAAATCTTGAAGCATCCTTTTAAAATAACTTTCCATTTCTCATGACATTACATCCAATAGAGGTGCCTGCTGTTGGTCTTCAAAGAGAAGATTAAAGATGAGATCAGCCAGTATAAAGAAGACAGTGGAAACACACCCAGAGCAGTGGAAGAACCACCTTCTTACTTCATCTATCACACCCTATTTTAGACTTATATTAAACAACAGATTCAATTTCATCTCTATGTGCCCTTCTAAAACAAAAGCAAATTCAGACACTTACGTGTTATGCTGGAACATCTCACATGCTACCTTTGCTTCCACATGCAGTGCTTCAAATGGCAGGTCCTGATGAATTAGCTTATTGGCATCCCTTGTAAGAGAACGGAAGTTGTCCTAAAAATAGGAATTTWTACTTAGAAGACTGTTACCGCTGTTTCTCAGCCACACTTAATAGACAAAGCACAGGAAAGCATCAGATAGTATTGAAATCAGTCAGAATCATCTCCTGTATATCATCAATGTAAGAATATAGCAAATATGAAGATTTTTAGTTCTATCCTCAGCTACCTGATGCTAAAGTTCATCACCACTTACATGCACTGATTCAGTGTCCAGCGAAATCAATAGGCATGTCCCTATCACACTCAACATATTTTAATTCGAATTAAACTCCTTATGTTCTCCCAAGCTGATATATGCACACAAACTTGCTACTAAGTACTTTGTATCCTATTTATATCCTATGACTYTGTGAGGAATTACCTGTCTTCTGATGGAAAAAGAGGAAAGAAGGACTGAATAATTAACTGCAGTCTTGGCCCTCAWACTAAAGCTTTACGTATGTCTGATTTGTCACTAAATAAGACAGATTATGTAGTAGATGTATAACGTCACTTCAAAATTATTTCAAACTGAGTTACTTCAACTACAAGATCATATCGAAGAAAAATTAAGCATATCATTAGTATTGCTTTGCTACCCACATATTTCTCCTGATGCTTCAAAGTGAGAACAAGAATAAGCACCAGAAAAGTAAAATGATCATGATCGCACAGACGACTAAACAGCTAAGAGACTTAAAAGTCTGTAGATGATAAAATGTACTGAAGAGCATTAAATACAAACTATTAAAARGAGTGTTTCCACTGAATGCACTCATGGGTCTCTTAATAATTTGATTTTTTGCAGTAAAGCACTGAAAAATGCTAAAAATACACAAATTACACTTTTAGTTTCATAGGACTACGTTCACACAGATGTTATATGCCTGTGGCTGCATCTACGTTACCAAGTAAGCATGGTTGAAGATGATCAAATCTGTATAGAAACACAGAAGACATTGAGGTCCCAATGGCCACATTAACCATATTAATTCCAAGAATTCCATGTCCCAAGAATAGAATTTTATTTTCAAGTAGAGCTCCTCTAGCCCCAATYCCTAAGAATTTTATCTGAAAGGAATCCAGTTTGCACGCTTCGACACCACACTGCAAAGAGTGTCAATATACAGTAAGTGTTGGAGATTAGCTCCCAAAGCAAATTCCTGACCTAAAATAAACCACTAACGTGATTAATTTTGTTTAATGTTCTTTTAAAGATATAGGATTTTTTTTTCCTCCACAAAAAAAACCACAACACATCTGACAATGATGTAAGCTATGCAGTTTTTCAAAAGACAAGTTATTGTGCTTACCTTTGTTGGTTTCCAGTCATTGAGTCTACTGTCTAAAGTTACATCATAGCAGAAAGCTCCAGAGATCACTGTAATTACACAGAGGAAAAAAAMGGTGGTTTGTAATAAAATATTTACAAACACTCTTCTAAATATATGAAAATGAATGAGAAGAGAAATAGAATGAGCACAAAAAGATCCATTATTAAAATCTAACTTTTCAGCTGTGATTAAATGTCAGATTGGAACTGTACCATTTTCATTTAATTGCATGAAAAATAATTATGTCAAATTATTTTTAATGATAGTAATATACATCCATATTAAAAAAGCAAATGATAAACAAAAACTCTGCTATGTCCCAAAAAATTCCCAATTTCTTAAAACTGGGAGAACAGACGAAACCGCATTTTGTGCGTTTTACATTTTTCCCTTTGTGTGCAACACACATTAAAAGTCAAATTGCACTGTTCAGTTATAAAGTTTTTAAAGCATTGGTTTTTTTTTTTAAGAGCCATTAGACAACATTAGGGCTAAAATATTTTTTTTTCGTGACACACACAGCAGGAATTGAAGTGCCTGAAGCAGTATAATATCCATTTATTCTATTTATTCTGTTTTCTATTCATGTGTATTTATTCAGTTATTGTGATCTTAAAAATCAAGCTTATGAACCCAGCAAACTCACACTACTCCTATATGTAAACTAAAACCATGTAATTTAGTAAGCAAGATTACTCCAAACCCTGGTAGAACCAAAATACTAACTCTATGCCTTCCAGACAATCAAGACAAACTCTGAAAATACTAAAAGAGCATCAATAGTGATCAACTGACCAGCAATCCACCAGGTTCCTATACATCAAGTACCTAAGAAGTCAGGTTTTATTAGTCAATCTCTCTTCTCTTTGTCTCCTTGCTTTTGTAGTTTTAGATGAGATCATGTACGCACAAAACTCTGTCTATACTTCAATAAGCTTCCAGCTTTGAGTTATATATGGCAATTTTTAGTAAATCAGGTGCTCACAAAATTATGCAGAATCACTAGGGCAAATTTCACAGAGCGGTATCATACCTTCTAGGGTACCCTTCTCTTGTACTTGACCATAGAGCAACTGGGTCTCTAAAGTAACTAACAAACTACMAAGTCAAAACTTCTGAAATTCAGTTGCCATAAACTTTCTGCACTGTAACAAAGAACCTAGATTCAACACGGTTACTGTAAATTAAATAACTACAATATATCACACTACTCTTTTGATAAYGACTCTTTCTACGGGGTTATCTAGGACTGGAGACTGTCTTATCCTGCCCTCCCTCCTAGCAATATCAGGCTGGATAAGGGCACTGACATCTTCARAGCATAGTGCAATTCCACTACTTTAGAATAAATATTTGAATAATGGGTTTAGGAAAAAAAGGCTATTGTGGCTTCTCCAGTCCATCTAGGCCCCTTCACAGCAGATATATGTCTTATCCGTTTATGTACGGGTTATTAAGTCAACATAGTTTAAAGCCTAACAACATAATCCAATGCAAATTTTGGATTACTTGAATACACTGATCGCATCTAAAGGCTAAGAACCCTCAATCATCTTTGTTGTGGGGAAAAAGAGAGGAAGTTCTTGAGCAGAGAGGGGCGGGACTGGGTCTCTAAAGGTCCCTTCCAACCTCAACCATTCCGTGGACTCTGTGATTTAGCATTTAATATAGATAGGAATGCCAAGTCCCTTCAGTCACTGCAGAAGCCTCTGATTTGTTTAGTAACACTGCTTCCTAGACACACGTTGTAAACAAAGAGACAAGACTATCAATTATAWAACATTTGTATCACCTGGTACTTCTAGACTTTTAATCAGATTCACGGAGTACTCGTCTTTGAAAGCTCTCTTCAGCACGGACGCCATGATCATGGCACAGGAACGCCAGTAGGCCTGGAATTTCAAATATACAGACACATTATTGAGAGGCAAACAACCCATACCAGATAGAAAACAGCTATTTGCTGCAAAAGAATATCAACATTTAACAGAATTAGACATAAACCCGAAAGTCGACTCAACCATTATATTCTTTAGAATTTAAGCTTCCATTTAAAAATAATTAAAACAATCAACAAAATCAAAACTGTAGAGGCTTCCCCAGAGATATTTAAACTTCACATCATACAATATCATAAATTGAAAGGGGTCTCTGCACACCACCTAGCCTAACATCCTCATCCAATTATTTACAACCATGATTCATGCACACTAAATAGGGTACAAACSAATTTAGGTTAAAAATACCTAAACCTTCATGACAACAAAACTGAGGGAGCAGATGAACATGGGCACAGGGGCCCTTGTGACCATAATCAGTCACCTGTAATTGTGTAACACACTGACTTACTTTGTTTACTTCCTCGGGATTTTCATCTTTGAAAGTAAGGAACTGAATTTCACATGATTTGGTCAAGGGTCTATACATATCCCAGACTTCGCCATCCACAAGAGCTAGTACTGATTTCTTACAATGCCATTCACTTAAGTCTAAAGAAAATGAGGTGGGGAAAAAAAAAAAAAAGGCAAACAGAGCCATAAACATTATTCCTCAAAGTCAGCAGTTTAGCCCCCTAAATTTTTAAAAACAAATTGCAAACCTCCCTTCTGCAAGGACCGGGAAGATAAGCTATTAAAGCAAGTATAAAATTTAGCTCAGCTCCTACTAGGTTGCAGGGTTTTGGTTTTTTTTAAACACAGGTATATTATTAACCTACCATATATTAAACATTTTGACCACCTATTGCAGACACCAAAACCACAACCACGCTAACACTTAAAGTTTGGATACTACTTTATGCTACTTTAATTGGCAGCACAGCTGTGCCAAGGGCAGAGCCTCAGCTAAGCGTCCACCCACTTACGCATGGCACAGTTGTATGGAGTAGACAAGGCTTTGTTCATCACAAAAACGCTGCCCGGGTGAGATTTTCCGACATATTTAACTTCGATTTTCTCAATTCGCGGGTGCAGCGCGAGCTGCCGCTCCTTCTCTTTGGTGAAGAGGTCATTACGCATCTGAATAACTTCATCCGAGGTGAGACGAGAAGCAGAGGGTGTGGAGACGAACCCTAGGTGAAAGACAGGGTTTGGAAACAAGCAAGAGAGAGCGCCCAAAGCCTCTTCGTGGGATAAGAAACAGCTGCTTGGGTAGAGAGGGGAAAACGTGACACGGCAGCGCTCATCTGGGTGTCACCAGGGCCTGCTACCCCAGCCAACCCCTTCTCGGCCACTGCCCTGTTTACACGGTGAACCTTAGAGGAAAAATAAATAAATAAATAAATAAATAAWTATTAAAAATTAACTATATGAAAGCTTAAGTCCGTTCCCCAGCTGCCGAGGCCCCGCTCCCACCCCGGCCGCCCCAGCCCGGAGCCCCGGCCGCGCCAACGGCCGCGCCAACGGCCGCGCCAACGGC
>NW_020454428.1:2130756-2134921 GCF_003342845.1 Nothoprocta perdicaria | reverse complement strand
CCCGGCGGCTCGTAGCGCTGACCCGCGGGCGTCCCTGGGCCCGCGTCCCTTCGGGCCCTGCTGTTCTGCTGTAGCTGTCGCGGAGCGGCGAGGGCTCAGCCCCGGCCGCGGGATGAGCTGGAGCTGAGGCTGGCCTGGAGCACGAGCTGGAGGGCTGGCGAGCTGAGGAGCTGCGCAGTCAGTCCCCGAGGAGAAGCAGGGCCCGCGCAGGGCAGGGAGCAGCGGCCGCGGAGCAGCGGGCTCCAGCGGGAGCACCTCGGGCACATGGAGGGACCATGGAGGACCCTGCGGCGGGGAGAGCCCTTCGCGTCACCCGGGGTGCCTAGGCCGGACACGCACTCAGCTCCCCCAGAAACAGGTGTTACTGATGAAATCACGGAATGTGATCGTGTTCTGATCACAGCAGGTCCTTGCTAAATGGAGATTTTGAGTGGGTTTAAGGTGCTTATTCTACTGTCATGTAGTATTGATTGCAAAGATATAGTCTTGAGTCTGCACCACTTAGAATTACAGCAGAGTCCCTAGCAGAGTCCCTGTTCAGTTGTTCTTTGCCCTGGTTGTGCAATAGGGAGAGTGCAACACTTTGCTGAAGCAGCCAAGGTTCCTGTATTACTCCAGCTCCATACTGCTAATTCCAATTTGTAGTCACAAACTTCTCAACTATTCCTCGCCCGAAGGTTTAAGACAAGTATGAACCACCTAAATAATAAAATTATTGCTTCAGCACTTAGAATGTGTTTCATTACTATTTGTTTTATGTTTTACAGTTTTGAGGATGGTAGTCCTCAGCTGGACCCCCAAAGGACAAAGATATAGCAACCATCAAGGATGCAAATGTCAATTACATTTATTTAGTGCCAAGCATGTAAAAAAAATGCTCTACAAAACGCAACTTTAAAAAATTGTTAATACAAGATGCAATTATGCAAATTAAATAGAGAATTTTCCACCATGGAAACACTTCTTCTGAAGCCAGATGGAGAACCAGGAGGACTGATTTCTCTTGGTTCAGTATCTGACACTTGCTTCCTTATTCACCTGGGCTCTGATCCAGACAGCCAAATATATGAGTACTGCAGGTATTTGTGTCCTTCGTGAAGTTCTTTGCTAGATTAAGAATTTCAGCAAGTCACTCATCCTTTCTTATTTTTTAAAACAAGTTAAATACAAATATTGTTACTTTTCTGCACAGAAGGCATACCGTAGACTACATACTTGCATGTAAAAGCACTTTATACTGTTGAGATGAAAGGTGCTCAGAAGGCACAAAGATGCTATTATTATACTGTTATTATACTGCTAATTCTATTAGCTTTTTATTTTATGGCTTAAGAAATCACGTTATCAATGATCACCACTTCACAAAATCACTTTAATTAAATAATTAAAAAGAACAAAACCTCACAATGTAGAGTATGGAAAAAAGTATTTAAAACCATTAGAAGGTAAGATCAAAGTGGAGGCGAGACAGAAACAAATCTTAGTCTCTGACTCAGAGGTCTACGATGACAAGAGTGAAATCTTGATACTGTATTTTTATTATTACATTTACTCATTTTAAATCACCACTTCCTAATCTCTGAGTCTTTCTTTGTACAAGTATATGCATTTTTTTCTTCAGCTCTGGAACCGCAAGGCAGATGCAAAGCCAGGAGACCTGTGATGGACACGGAGGGAACATGGCCATAGCTGTGCCTGTTGTGGCAATCCGTGGCTGACAGAGGGACATGCTATGAAGCTTTACCCTCCATGGAAATCAAAAGGCATCTATAGATTCCAGACAGGATGTCCCTACAGCCTCTGGACAAAGGAAGACAAGAGTGGGATAATAGGGGCATAATTTGGGATTAATGTAAAGATTCAGTCTTTATGCGTATTTTTGTTTTATGATGCCACATCTGGCTCACAACTGCAGCATCAATTTTTCTTTTTTATACTGCTGCATATTGACTTAAGGCTTCTGTGTGAAAGAGAGAGCACAAGAAAAAAAAAAACCAATCTAGATCCATTAGGACAGGGCAAACCGAGCCAAGGACCAGCTGGGGAGATTATTTTCAGCTGCCAAACATGCCCCCGTCAGCAGCCTGTAGGGGACTTACAGGCGTGCTTTAATCCCCAAGCTATTGATCTGGATCAAAAGTGAAGCTGTGTCAAAAAACAAAGGGCTTCTGATGGAAAAGTACTCTGGGCAGGATTTGGCGGAGCTCCAGGGGCTGTCTGTGTGTCACCAAACTGTGCATATTAATAGCTAAGTTGTGGGGAAAGAGAGGAGACAGGTAACAAAGAAAAAAAAAAAAAAAAACAGTCCAAGGCACCAGTCTCCCAAAAGTCACTTGGCTTTCAGGAATACGATGGATGTTGTAACGTGCAGTGGACGGGAGGCTGCCCTATATGCAAGAGCCACCCACTGCCTGCTCCAACACCGCAGTGCATGGAGCCCACCTTAGTTTGCAAGTGACAAACCATGGCTGGCTGCCAGGCCAGTACAAAGGTTGTTGATAAACTGCCTTCAAAAGCAAAACTGTCTGGAAAGCTCCTGCTCCACCCCTTGTGCCACCTGTGCTCGTTTCTCATTCATACTCTCTAGAAACAGAGCTGCTGCAGAGCTCGACTGAAGTGCTGCCTGTTAGGAGATGCCCACATTATGGTAGTGGACTGGCTGAAAGTGCAGCCACAGATACTGAGGCATGCACAGGAGCGAAGCTGTGGCAGGAATCCGTGGCCAGAGGCACCGATTGCCTTGCTTATAAAGCAGGAGTAAGACAACACAGTGTATAACTACGTGGTAAGAGGCATATTCTTCATGCCAGGATGGAACAGCAAAGTGTTTTAAACAGTACAGTAAAATAATTCTACATCTACCATCATCATCGTCATCTTGGGTGACATACTGTCCACTCTTGCTTAGKCTGAATCAGGAAATGTTCTACAGAGCCAACCACTTGCATGGATTTCTTTTTTTAAGTGCTGCTTTGATTGCTACTGAGCTGTCTGCTCAGTGCGGAAATCYTGTAAATCCAGCTGAAAAATAAAAAAGGCATTAATATGCTGCAAGTCAAAGATAAAATTCTATGACAGATCTCAGGGCAGTTTTTTTATTCACAGAAGAAAGCTACAGACATAATTTTTATTGCTGCTATCTTGTTTTATCCTCACATTTTCTGGCTTCCCTGGTTCTAGTTTGGCTGCCACATTAAATATGCAATATTTTGACAGTCTGATAGAAACATAATGTTCTTCCACAGCACTCTAATCCATTTCATTATGCAGCTAATCTATGGCATTCTGCCTCTGCCTTACACAGCCATCAGCAACAGTTTTGTGAAAGAAAAAGAACATTGGGGTTTTTTTTAAATCTTTCCAAAAAATATGTAGCATAGTGATTGGTGAGTTACAGAAGCAAGGCTTGGCAAGCAGGAAATACATGTTTGTGTGGTTCATGTGACTGATTAAACAGAGTCTGTTGGCAATGTCACAGATAGGTTTCCATCCCCTGTGGCATCCCAGGCCCCAGGATATGTCAGCAGAACTAGGATGCTGCTGCAGCGCAGCCCCAGTCCCCACCACTTCCTGGAATGGCTGTGACAGCAGTTTGGGTGCTCGGAAAAGGTGCAAGAGGGGTGTAACCCGCAGACTATGGCACCACATTTCAATGGCATCCCCAATGGCTGCAAGCATAATGTTTCTCTTTCAGGGATACAAAAAAAAAAAACATTTTTACCTCTTCTCTAAACACAAAAAATCATATTCAAACATGTCTTCTTGATCAAACCTTAAATAAATTTCCAGAAAAAAAAAAAAAAAAAAAAAAAAAAAAAAACCAGTAACAGCCCTAGTATTCTGCATACAAATCATAAATCTTTCTTGTTAATCCTCAGTCATCATCAACTTCCCTGGGCTACCTGTTGTTAAATTTGTAAACTGTGGTAGAGACATAGGAATGAACTTGCACTTGAAAGAGTAAGATTTAAACAGATAGTTCTCCTCCCGGAGCTTCCCCTCTATGCTACATGCGTATTTAAGGAAAAGAGTCATAATTATCCTCCTCTTATATCTATCTGCAATGTGTTGTTTTGATTTTCTGTTATAGCTCTAAGTTACTCAAGAAATCAGCATGTGAGGTACAGCAAAAAAAAAAGATGCAGGGTGGTTTTTCTTCCCACCA
>NW_020454428.1:2127309-2130691 GCF_003342845.1 Nothoprocta perdicaria | reverse complement strand
TAAATAAAATATATGAAATATTTTATTTTTCTGTATTTATATCATCATATCATTAACAAAAAAAGTTAAAAAGTGCTTTTTTTGTATAAAACTGTTTAACACAATGATACTGTAATACAGGAGGTAATGTTGTAATGTTAAAAATATGTAAAAAAAATGTGTAAAAGAGGTAACCTGTAAAGTTAAGCAGATTGCCTTCAGCACTCTGCTTTGGTCGTGCTAGAGAGTCTCATTAAAGGGTGAAAGAATTACATATGAATTGTAGATTTATCTAAAATATTATCCAGACTATTTAGTGTAATCTTTTGGGTTCTGAATTACTGCTATTAAGAAGCAGCTAAGTCTTGAAATCCTGTTGCACTTTCATACAATCCTTAAAGGCTTTTCTATGGAAAGAACTTGACTAGAATAGCTATTACAAAATAAGACAGCTATTCTTGATTTGCATTTTGYGTGCAGATGCTAATTGTAGACTATTCTTATTCTTCTAGAAARGAATCTCTGTAGACAGCCCTTCCAGAATAACTGAGTATCTCAAAAAGTTCTTCCATGTTGCTATCTCTGTGCTGTTTCAAGTAGATCATTTTTATTACTTCTAAAGTAAAAGCACTAATGTTCCATTAAAAGCATAAGGATAGCAATCTTATACTCTTCTAAGAAAGCATTTACAGTACCTTTAAGAATACTATTGTTTAGCAAAGTACATGCAGAGCACATTGAATGAACTATATGCATTACAGTCGCTTTTCCTGTGTTTCTGTAAATGTGTCCAAWATATTCATATTTAATTCCTGCTGTTTTTTGCAATTGTATACAGGAGATAAGGGACGGTGTGACCAAGCCTTTGCTGAAATATAAAGGGAAGGTGGAAGGGAACTGTGGAAGTACCTGTGAAACAGGAGACAACCTTGTACACTACGTCCTTCCTCGCTGTACCTCCCCRAGGAACAAAACCGTGAACAAGCAGTTTTCCTCTGACTTTACTCTCACATAAATAAACAGTATTTAAATGGCTTTACTGGTACAAGAGCCATGCACATGAAATCCCAATTAAACCCTATATACCAATCTACATAGCAGGGCAATTAGCGCTGAGTATCTACCGCGATGGGCAGAGCGCTGTAGTTAAAYGTCATCCCCGTGCCTAACGGGCCGGGCTGCCTGCTCTTTAGGATGAATCTCTCTATCCTGCCGGTCTGTTCGCTCTCATTACAGGGGCTTTCCTAGTCATCCCGTGAGTTACCGCCTGGATCAGATTCAGCACGGCCATTCCTTACCCTGCCCAGCTCTACCCGCTTCGCACCGTGCGGTCACGCCGCCCGCCCCGCGCCTCTCCGCTTTAAGCGAGCAAACCCGCCCGCCACCGCCCTCGAAGTTTCCCGCGGCGCGCGCACCGCTAACGGCCGCGCACCGCTAACGGCTCCGCACCGCTAACGGCCCCGCACCGCTAACGGCTCCGCGGCGGGGCGGGGCCGCCGCCGCTGCCGCCGCGGGCCCCGGGCCGCCCCCGCCGGGCCTCGCTCCGCGCTCATTAGAGCCGCTCTCGGCGCCCGCGGCAGCTGCTCCCGCCGGGAAGATGGCGAGTCGCCGCCTGCTCCTCCTCCTCCTCGGCTACTTGGGGCTGCTCCGCTGTAAGTTGCCCGCTCTGCCCCCCGGGGACTATACGTCCATCGATACGTGCCTGTACAGACAGACACGTATATACTTTGCTGCCTTCTCGGGRTGTTTTCCCCCCCGCCATCCCACGGGGCGGGAGCTGCACCGCGCCCCTGGCAGCGAAGGAAAAGCGAATGCTTCCCTGTGCGYGTGTAGCTCCGTGCTGATTGCTTCCATGTGTCTCTTTGGTTTTCATTTATTTTTTTAAACATTTTTGTTAACTTCAGTATGGCTGATGTAACCTGTTCAAGCCTTGAGCGCAAGCTCGCGACTTTCCGCAGGGATGCAAACTTTGGGATGCGAGTCGCGTAGCTGGCGCGCTCAGCGCCTCTTACGGCGCGAAGAGGCAAGGGGCAGGAGCGCGTCCTCCGTTGCCAGCGTTGGATGGTGCTGCTCCGGGACGGGGTCATGTTTGTGACTTGTGAGTTTATGGCTGTAACTCAGTTAAAAAAAAAAAAAAGGGGGGGGGGAAAATGGGAAAACAAGTTGTTAAACTGTCTCTCTTAGAAAGCATGTGAAAGTAAGAGAGGAAAAACAAACAAGCCACGAAGCCACATAGCTGTGATTTAGTATACAGTGTTAACTGTGGCAGTCGTGTGCCAAGGCTGTCACTTGCAGCTCTTGCTTTACCTCTCTCCGCTTGCAGTGTATTGGGCACTCCTCATGTCTTGCTGGCATTTTGGGAAAAGGTGGTATATGGAAATAACGCTTTGAAAGGAACTATGTGACGCAGTCTTGCTGATGAGCTGTGACCTGCTGGGAGCAGGCTGGGAAGGGCCCCCTCCATTCATTGCTGGTGCAAGACGGTGCCAAACCTGGGTGCTCTTTCCATTTGACTTTCTTCCTCATCCAACAGGAATTTCTGTGTGTGTGGAAATGCCTTGCCTGCACAACAGGAATGAGYCCAAGGAGAGGGACTACAAATGGCATATGTATTCTAGTAGCTCTATTGGGTTTTTGCCTCTTCCCTCCCTTCTCCACTTCACTTATACAAGAACTTATGGAAATGTTGGCCCATTAGATGAGSGGCCAATGTGGACTTTCTGTCCTTCATAGCAGGAGAAAAGTGCTGTGCTTTGATCCCTTTATTTGTTGTTAGCTGTGTGAGTGCATCTGTCTAGATAATGTTGGTGGGGTTTTAGTGACATATTTTGGTGTGTTCAGGGTGCTCAGATATCTCGTCTGGTTAGGTGTCTTTTGTCAATCCTGGTTTTGACAAGTGTGGGGATGACAGAGGGTAGTCCAGAGGCAACACAGTAAATCAAGGTCTGATTCCTAAACTATTTAGTCTTTCTCCCCCTCCCCCCCACCCCTTTTTTTTCTTCCTATCTCCAATCCCAAGAAACACAAAGTGATGCTGAGAAGTGGTGTGAAGATACGGTTTGTAGACTTATGCAGTTGCTGGCTGTTTGGTGAGCCAGAGGGAATCATAGAATCATAGAATGCCGAAGGTTGGAAGGGACCTCAGAGGTCACCTGGTCCAACCCCCCTGCTCATGCAGGGTCACCTAGAGCACRTGGCACAGGGCCGCATCCAAGCGGGTTTTAAAGATCTCCAAAGAAGGAGACTCCACAACCTCCCTGGGCAACCTGTTCCAGTGCTTTGTCACCCTCACAGTGAAGAAATGCTTCCTTAAGTTCCTGTGGAACTTCCAATGCTTCAGTTTGAAGCCATTTCCTCTAGTCCTATCCCTGCCCACCACTGAAAAGAGGCCGCCCCCCTCCTC
>NW_020454428.1:2106720-2126684 GCF_003342845.1 Nothoprocta perdicaria | reverse complement strand
GGGAGCACTCCAGCCCTTCATCCAGGTCGTTAATGAATAATGGTTGTAATGAATAATGGTCATTAATGAGTCCAGGCAGAGAGGACTCTGGGGATTCTGCTGCTGCTCCTGTGATTGGAGTCCTGTGATTGTGATCACAGTGGGAATATGACCAGCATGGCATCCAACTTGCAGTTCAGGAACTTCTTATATGGGTCCAATAGGCAGCAGTGGGAATGGGCAGAAACTAATGAGGAAGAGAGTGATACCTGAAGAGCATAAATGTTAGGTTGTGCAGTAGATGTCAAGGACTGCGGCATGTTTCAGATGCCAAAATCTAAGAGGGACTTTATAGGTCARCATCCTCAGGAGCAGCGATAAGGTAAATGAGATTTGGATCGCTTTTAAGTGAGTACCTGTTCAGGGTGACACGAATGACCCGTAGAAATAGTGGACTTTCTTTTTGGGTTAAGACTTTTCTTTCACTTTCATTTTAGAGGGAAATAAGGAATTTTGKGAGGTATTCAATCATATGATTTTCAGTCTGTTTGAGCTTTCCACACTGACGTTACCAGTAAGGCTTTTGGGCAATCCTGCAGAACATGACCCACGACAACTACTTGTAAGACAGTTAGAAAAGCCACAGAAATTATTCTTGCTAATAGTAGAAGGTACTTGTGGAAGAATTCCATCATGTAATGATGAACAAACCCTTTTGTGAAGCCTCTAGATATGATTTCTGAGAGAACTAATTTGGCAAACATTCCTATTTATATAAGGGTGACATGCTGCTCCCTTCTAGCTTCTTCCCTTTTCGGTCTTTGCATTTCTACCCTGTTGCTCAGACCTTTGGGGCTCAGAGAAAGTTTCTCTTAGCAGTCAGGTCCGTCATGGCATTTGAATAAGCCATGGCATTTCCCTTAAGCCTAGGCATGTTACTTTGAAAGGAACTCTGCTTAGGAAAGGACCCGTCCAGAGGCTACGTTATTCTGTGACATGGACTTTGCCCCTCTGCTCTTGCTGCCAGGCTGTGGGCAGGCAGAGAGCTGGTCTCTGGCTCRCCCTGGGATGTCCTCAGGTCAGGTTAAGGGCCCAACAGCCCATTACCGGATGTGCAGAATTAAAACTGAGGATGATCGATCTATTTCCTATGTGTAGGGGGCAGATGATTTGCTGACATCACGCAAATTACAATTTCCCCCTTATTTTTTCCTATTTCCAGTGGAAGTATGCAAGAGGAGGAGTCGTGTTTCTTGACTAACAAGGTCTTGTTTTTCAGCTATAATTTTGTAACAATTCTTTGTTTATATCATAGGACATCTGGCATTAATAATGAGAATTAAAGCTAGTGCTATGATCTAATTGAGTCTGAATGATGTCTGCTGGTTGACTATTTAAATTAATTATATTAGGGTTTGGGTTTTTTTTGGCAATATTTCCTGCATTATGCCTATATTTCTTACTATAGACTCTTATGGCAGCAACATGCAAGCTGCCAGATTCTGCTGTGCAGATTGGCTGATGACATTTTCAAATGATTAGGTAAAAACTTGTGTGTACTTAATTTTGGCTTCTTTTCTCATCGGTTGACTTAATAAAACTTGTGGGATTGTCATCTTCTGTAGCTTAGAGCTACCAAATTTGGTTGAATACATTGGTTAACTCCAAATGTTACATAGCGGGGAAAAAAATATACATGCAAACCGATCGCAAAAGAAATGAACTAAAAATGTTAGAGCAAAAGTGCCTCTCAGAATGAATTAAGCTTTTTTAAAAATTAATTTTTAATTTTTTAATTTTTTTWAAAAAGGAGAATGTTCTTGTATAAGCAATATAAAAATGTTGGGTTTATACACCTTTACATGAGACAAATCATGGTGTTTTTTCCTCTCTTAAGAAAGATGGTAGCAAAACATATTTTTTGCAGTAGCATTGAGCAAGCCTCCCTTGACAGATATAGAGAGTATATTTGGATTGTCAGTGGTTTGGGGCACTGGAGCTGCTAATTAGTTCTGAAATTAGATTCAAACAGTTTATATTATGACCTACTTACTGATTCCATCATTATTTTCTCCCCAAAAGCCTTCTCTCTCAGAAGAAGCTACAAAAAGCTTTCTCTCTCAAAATACTTTCTGAATGAAGTTATTCTTATAATAAGTTCCATAGAATTAGCCATCAAATACTTCTCCTTGAATAGGTAAGACTTAGTGTCACACTAACAAAGGCGAGTGCAATGTAATACTTTATTTAAAGGAAGATATGGGAGAAATGCTTGTGCAACAGTATAAATAGCTTTGTGGAATAAAATAAATGAAACATGAGATTCAGATTTTTGTCATTGCAAACTATTTGCAAGGCTCTATATGCAGTGACTAAATTAAGGTCCCATGAAGTTATTTTTTGTTCATTTGAAGTCATCCTTTATCTCATCTTGAAGACGGTCTTTTGGGATGTATGTCTGTGGACTTATTGCTATGTATGTGTTGTGGGTTAGGTGGTTGTTGGTGTTCCTCCCCCTCCTCAGTGTAGTAACTTTGTGAAACTCTTTGGAACTACTGCCTATATTTGGCAAAGAGGGTGGATTACAACTTCTTTTTGTTTTGGTGGACAACTTGCAACGGGGTGAATGGTTAAAGGAAACTTACGGAGGAACTGAAAACTGCATTTATCTGCATTAAATTGAACTTGATGAATTTACTAGTAATTTTCTTCCTGC
Source organism: Nothoprocta perdicaria (assembly GCF_003342845.1). Classification (NCBI taxonomy): domain Eukaryota; kingdom Metazoa; phylum Chordata; class Aves; order Tinamiformes; family Tinamidae; genus Nothoprocta; species Nothoprocta perdicaria. The sequence goes on along the minus strand of NW_020454428.1, from coordinate 2,123,989 downwards.
TAATTCRCTTTGCTTTTCCAGGGAAATTTAAGACTAGTTTAAACTTTTACTTACTGGCATGTTCTTTTGTATCCTAAGTGCTTCTCAAAAACTATATTTTTTTTCTGTAGAAGTGTTTGGTTAAAGTCTGTCACCTCTTCCTCACAATGTGATATAATAATAACAAGTTTTAATTTCATCACAGGAAGCTGAAGCAAACATCATCATGGCTTGTAATTGAGACAAATGAATCATTTCCTTCATCTAAATACTAGTGTTCAGGGAAATGAGTATGGTTGAGAAAGAATGAGAAAGTGAAGGTAGAACAGCATTTGAGTGACTGCAAGTGCTTGAGCCTGCCTGCCYGCCCTCACCTGTGCTCCCAAAGCTACTATTTTTCCTGAGGGCTCTAATTAGTAACTTGTGAATGTAATATACCACTGAGCATTTAACTGTTTTTATATTGTATTATATTTGAGTATTGCTTCTAACAAGCAGAAGGTAAGCTCAGCAGATGATTTCGTGGTCTCATTGACTTGTACGTTTTCARCCTTCGCACTGGAGGGTGAAGGACGTCCTGGAGAGGAAAGAAGGGGAAGATAACCCTTTCTGATCAACATTAAATAATAAAATGGCTATAGATGTGGAGCTACTAGTAAGCCTGTTGTGCAAACTAGTGAACAAGAATTAAGGCAGACTTCCAGTTCCTCTCCAAGATAGTGTGTGGAGGAAAGCATGACAGGAAAAATGGTTAAGAAGTCTTTTTGAATGCTTAGTTTTTAAAAGATCCAAACCTAGTAGTTTTCAGTAAGTCCAAGATGGAAATTTCACACTTAAAATGGCAACAACTTGATGATTGACCTTAAGAAGGTAAGATGTCCCTTTAAGGACATAATTGTCCTTAAAAGGGTAAGAAATTATCAAATTTGACTTGGAAAGCATAGAATAGTGCCTACAGTTATAAAGTTTCATTAGATATACTTAGAAAGCTACTGTTTGGCTTAACCTCTTAAGAGTTGAGCATGTCAGTTCAAAGCAAGAAGAGAAGCAGAATGTATTGGAGGGAAAGTGTGTTGTCAAGGGTTGTCTTTTGTAAAGGGTAGTCTATTGTAAAGGGTGCCAGGTAACACTAATGATAGTGGCTGTGTTAGCTCCTTGCAAACTGCTGGCATAATGTTGGAGCTAATGAGGGAATGTGTATTCCCCAGAAGTGACTGTTGCTCAAATCGATGCTTTTGGTTTCCTATTTGAACTATGCACTGTACTCAGAGTGCAGAAAGTTAGTAGCCAATAGCAATGGAGAGAAATTGGGTGGTAAAGCAGTTTATGTCGATGAGAGCTGGGTTGTTGGATTGAAGAAAGTGCTCGTGATTCCTKTGGAAGTATGAGTAACCAGCACACAGAAATCAAGAGTGTAAACAGATACTAGGAGTAAGACAGCAATTTGCCMCTTCAGTGTACAGACAGTGCTTGTCACTGGTTGGCCCTAGTTCATTACTSAAGCGTTAGTAGCTATGCCAAGGAAAAATGAGTAAATAATCTCATCTGCCCCTCTCCACAATCTCTAAGCTAGTCAACCAGAAAGAGGAGAAATTCTTTCTTTAAGCAATGTTAGCTTCCTGTTTATGGCTTTTTTTTTCTTTATCCCACTTGTTTCAGACTGGCCAAGTGGGATCTTAAGGCTTTGTAAGCTTAATAGCTGTTCAGACAGTTGCTAGTGAACGCTCCTGCAGTAATGAAAGGCCATACTTCTGCGTTTGGGTGGATCGCTGCCTAGGTAAAAGTAGCAATCTTTCAGCGAGTGCCGAGTGGCTGGGGTGAGGACAGGCTCCAAGCATGAGTTTCATTCACTGCTGGCTGGGAGTTCATGTGACTCTGGCTGCAAGCACAGAAGTTTAGGATATTAGTCAGTCTATTCAACTGCAATGTGCTCAGCCTTGCACTACGAAGCTTTGGAAAGTACGATTAACTGGTGTTACGTGCTTTGACAGCCTGACCTGGCAGCCTTCTGTTTCAAAGGCAAGTCAGCCAAGCCGTGCTCTGCGAAAGGTGTGTGAGGCTGCTGAGTGCAAGTTAAGTCTAGGCAAACATATATGCCTCTTTGTAATACATGGCGTGGCTGAAGACACTTTAAATACCCTGTTGCTATTTGTTTAACTCAGTAGTATTTAACTGCATGTATCTTGCTAATTTAAAATATATTATAATAAGTCAATATTTGAGAAGGCTTCAGGAATGTCTGTGGGATAAAGGCCTGGAAGACTGACTGGCTGCCATGCAAGTGTYTCCTAGTTTGAGGCTGAGGTCAGGACCCCAAGGTGCCTTACTCCCTTGTGTGTGTTTGTGTCGCCTTGCTCTGTAGAGCAGTTAAACAGGAGGGATATCTCTAAAGCAAAAGTAGTAGAATACAGAAGTTAGACATCACTGGTATCCGCTTTGCCCTTTTCAGACAGAAACATAGGTGATGAATGTATCCTCTGTTGTTGGGTTTATTAATTTAGCTTATTTGTTAGTTTTTCTCCAAAAGAAAAGCAAAACWATCACAGAGCCCTGTTTGGAAGGGGAGGAAGGCTTGTCTTTTTCCCCTAGGACCAAAAAGTACAATAAAAATATTTATAGTTATTCAGATGGAAAACTTCAAGTCCTCTCAGGAGGATAAAGGCCTCTTCTTCACAAACTGTCTAAGCATTCCTATCAATGATCATATTTTAAAAGTGAAGAGTACTTATTTTGGTCAGTATTTGAGTGTTGTTTGTATCTTGTGATGTTACTGTTGCCTTCTGTTGACCAACATCTTCCTGTGTGTTATGATTTACTGTTGCACTTCAATGTGYTAATCTCTTGCGAGGGTCATGAAATGAATGGTGTTGGAATAGAGCAAAACAGCATTTGAAAATGTAAAATCTGGCGGGAGGAGTTTAGAACAGAGAGGTAGTAGTTAGGGCTCATAAGATTTTTAAGATGCTTTTTCTGTAGCACTGTAATATCTAGTAAAGCACATAAATCCACATAATTTGGGTTCACTAGAAACATCGAAGTTAGTGCCTGGTGGAAGAGGCAGAGAGAAGTAAACTGATACATGCTGTAATGGCAAGTAATGCCATACTGGTGGTAGGCTTAGTCAGCAAGAAACAAGGATTATGGCTAAGTTAGTGTGTGTTTTTGCCTCTCGTCCTGCACTTTGAGAGGCCTTCACATAATTCTGTTAATTATGTCAAATGATTTTTTTCAAATGACTTGTTTTTGGAGCTTTTTAGTAAATAATGTTCCAGAGGATAAAAGTTGTCTAGGAAAGCTGTTTATGATGGGAAAATTGGCAGCATAGAGACATTAACTGAAAAACAGTTTTGGCTTCACTCTTCATCCTTCTCTAAATATTTTATGCATTTTTATACAATCAGAAGATTAATGGAATTTTTACTTTGAAATTTTTACTTGAAATTTCAGTTTTCAAGTCTTAAAAAAAAAGAAAAAAAAAGTTGCTTTTATATGCTATGTTTTATGCTTTCTATCTGTATTCAAACCTCTAGCACCTTTGTTTTTGGGGAGAAGGAAGGGACTATATGGCTGTTGGTTTTGGCCAGCTGTCAGAGCAATTTGCAGTAATTCTCTAACAAATACCTGTTGGGAGAATGCAGTGGTGGTGGTTTGCTTTCTATTTCTTCTCTCATACAGGGGGAAAAAATGTCTCTAAATTTAAACGTTCTTTAAAAAGGCTTTATGCAAAGCTTTCACAAAAATATGTAAGCAAAAAAAAGAGGAGACAGGATGGCCAGTTCTTGYGTATACAAGTGCATTAACAGGTGGAGGACACTTTGCTCAAGTTAAAGCAATGTTAAGGTTTCTAATGAACATCAAAACTGTACAAAAGCCAACTTTTCTTATCTTTTTAATCTGGCCTTCAATAAGGTCCAAAAAACCCCATATAGCCCATATGTTTCAATATAAAAATGTCATAGCAGAACTCTAGTGGATGTAATTTGTCTACTGGTAAAAAAAATTGATCTTAACACCTGTATAACACCTAAATAATACTTCTAAACTAAACTCACACTAAATAAAACTTCTTTAATTTTTTAGATTTTCATTTTGGAAAGCTGTGAGTTTGTCGGCATTCACGATCAGCTTACTGTTGCTGAACTCTGAACGCAACTCTCATTATCCAGGATGTGTACATCAAAGTTGAATTTGAAACTTATTAGCAGTTAATAATCCAATTCCATATATTCGTGCATACTTTCTTCTCCTTCCTCTCCCCTTAAAACAGAAGAGCGACTCTGATGGAGGTAGGACAGCATAGGCAGGGGATAGAGCTTCTGCTAGTTACTGACGTAATGCTGTGCCTGCCTCCAGCAGAGGTTAGTTAAATGCTTGCACCATAGCTAATTACTGAGAGGGGGTGAGAAGGAAATCACTTTTCTGTTGATACTGAATTAGCTAATGTTGCTTGAATACAAACAGAATATTCTGTTTTTATCCCTCCAACTCAAGGTAGTTGCCCTGTAAAATGCATGGATAATGCTGTGTACTAATCAAACTTAGTAACTTCATTGATTTGAGACTTTTCTCTGAAAGTATAATGCACAGGACTTATCTACACAACAAATAGGGTAACTTTGAACCTGGATCTTTCCCGTCAGTTCAAAGTTTAGAAAGATGCTTAAAATGTGAAAGGACAAATTATAACTAATGGTAAAATCAATAAAGTTAGCTGTGTGCTTTGTATGCAAAAATACATAACAACCCTATTTTAAAGTTTATTATTAAAATCATATGTACAATATACATGAAAGCATAAGTAATTAAAATCCATTTGGTCTGGAAGTGGGGTTAGTCACTTGAAAACAGAGAAATTATCCCCTGCATCATGTACTGTTCGGTTAATGCTGCAATCCTGCAGCTAGATGTTACATAAGAGTTGCAGTGCTTTCATGAACTCTTGTTTGCTTGCTTGTTTTGAGAGTGAAATAGCTGGTCCTTTCTTAGAGTTTTCTGCTGACAAGACCATCCAGTCCTATCATACGAAGCAGCAAACTGTTAGCTGGCTTACTGAGCTTCCCTTCCTCTGAGGCAAAGCAGCAGAGTTGTTTGTTACTAACCTTACACAGATATTCCTGAGGATATGGCTCCTAACACATCCGTGACCATCACGGATTTGACATTTATGCTTGATTAAAAAATAAAGCACAGAGTTACTCTATTTATTCCYGTTTCCTGTGTAACTTTCCAGTGTTGTTCTTCCAAGTGTTTTCTAATCTGAATACCCACATGTTGTTTTGCTTGTGTGTGGCTTTTAATGTGAGGATGATTGTAGCTTCCTCCCCCCACCTCCTTTAAAGAAAAATTGGCACCTATTACACTGTGACCTATTGTTCCTAGCTTTAACTTCCAGAGGATTTCTTCAAGTCACCCTTCTCCTTTCAGCCTGCAAAGCATCTGTTTGTTCCAGCTCCTTTTGAGAGGTAGCAGCTTTAACTCAACCAAAGGGGTGTTTTTGGTCTTGTTCAAACACATCAGAAGGTGCTCCTAAGGAATTTGATGCTGAAGAACTGAATTGCTTAGTAAAAGCATATAGAATTGAAACTACTCCAATGAATTCAGTGTAGTTGCAGAATGAAAACAATAGCTGCTGAACATGACTGTCTCCTCCTGCCAGAAGTATCTTCTGAGTAAACTTGGCAGTGTAAGGGAATGTGGATGAAAATGGGATGAGCTAATTTAGCAATCTGTGCAGTTGATTAGGAAGGATTCGCAAATTGTCTTGGCCAGGAGAGCAGTGATCATCTTGTTCCTGGTTCTTATTATCAAAGAATGTGGTCTCTGGTTGGAGGAAAACTAATATATTAATTTTAGCACTGCTCATCACTGATAGGATGCAGTCCCATGCTTCAAATCAAATAGAAAGTCAAGTAGACTAGACTCTCTTCCCTAGTTATTGGAAATGTCTTTTCAAAAATCCCAAATTCATAAATGATTGCAAAAATCTCTAGCTTCCCTCTAGTTTCYCTCACCTACTCCTCCCTCTTACTTTGAACACTACTCTGAATAAAGACACAGCTTGTCCCAAGGCAGCCAAAATTGAAAGGAAGGAAGCCTGTGCAAAGCCTTCTGAAGAACTCACCCCAAGAAACTATTCATAATCATATTAACATAGAAATATATTTTAGGTCAATGATTTTAGCATAGAAGTATATTTTAGGTCAATGTTCTTCAGAGAGAGGAAAACCAAGTTACAGATGCATCATCTTCTTCAGCAKGGGACATCAGCTGACAATATTGACCTGATTTTGATTTCATGTTTATGAGAAAATGACACACTTGGAGGCAGCTGGTCTAGTTAGATACCCTGTCTGCTAGTGGGGTCTGCTTGTAGGGAACGGTTCTGGTCAGATATTTGTATACATTYAGAGGCCAGAGCTCATCCTCTGCAGTGCAGGTGCAGAAATGCTTATACCAAAAAAGGTCTGAAAAGACCTGCTGAGGAAGAGCTGCCATAAGGTTGGGAGTAGCCTGGGGRTGCTCAGGAAAGACATTTTTGATTTGAGTGAGTGGGACTGACTGTAGAAGGGGTATTTCTTGGCTCAAACGAAGTATTTGCCTACAGAGAGGTAAAGTTGTAGGGGCTTGATGGTTTTTGTTTGTTTGTAAACATCAGGAAAAAACTATAAGGACACTTAAATAACTTGCACAAGCAGAAGCTGCAGCTCTAAATGGCATTTACTGGAATTGCAAATAAGGTTGAATGGCGCATTTAGAAGGTAAGCTACATCTGTGTTCAGATTCTTAYGTGTAAGTGACGTGGATGTGTGTAGATGTATAAATGGCTCAGCTTCTGGAAAGTGCCCAGTGCTCAGCAGTTTTGGCAAAAGTCACTTAAGCCTCATTCAGATTTGAGAATCTGAAATTTGAAACTCTTCAAATTCAATTTGAAATTGAATATGAAACTCTTCCCTTGAATTGTGGGACAGAATTTTTATTGTCATGTAAATTCTTTTTATTTTTATGTTTTAGGATCATTTACAATTCATGTAAATTGAAGTTGATGTACTGCTGCTGACTTAAGTAGAATATGCCAGTCTTCTCTGGAGGGGGTAGCTTTGTTTTAGAATGATTATCAAATTCAGAAGATACTTGATGTAGATTCTTGCACAGGCAAGTATTTTGCAGAAATCTTAACACCTAGTAGTGGGACTTCTGTTTCTTCAAATCCCTGTTAGAGTGTGTGATAGGAGCTGGTTGGCAGAGAGATGACAAGAGAGCCCTCTACCCCCCTGCTCTAGATGGGCTTTTGAAACATGGTCATGCTAGACACAAGACTTTAGGACCCTGACACAGCTTAACATAAGCAAGCAGTGAAGCCGCTACAGCCTTTCACTGCATTTACAGGCTTTCTTTGCACCGCTGCTGAGTAACTATGGAAACCATGTTAAGCAGAACTGGGACTGTTGGAGAAGAGGCTTTTTTTTGTAAGAGCCCAACTAGTTTAAAACTGCATTCCCCATTCTCAGCAGCTGTCCTTGCATTGCTATGGAGACAGGAGGAGTAGCAGAGTCTTGAGAGCCTTGTAGAAGTGAGAGCTATAAATATTTATTTGCTTAATAACCTCTCCCAACAGATGGACAATCCAGAAAGCTCCAGAAATCTGCCCTGCACCTTTGTAAAACTGTGAATTCAAGCTGTTCCTTTCTTGTGTTGTCTGGGTAGAAAAGAGAAGGGGGAAAATTTTCAAGAAAAATGGAATTTTATATTTGTAAATGTTTGCAATACACTTACAAAATGCTTATCCCATGAATTATGCATATTGGTTATTTGGAATTTCCCACATCTCTTCATGCAGCAATTTTCCAGTGCTGAGGCTGCTGAAAGTGCTAAGGTGACTGTTTTGTCTATCCAGAACTCCTTTGCTCTGCTGTTCTGTTTCTTTGGAAAGGCTGACCTAAATTTCTTCCTTTCTTGTCCTGTGCCACTTGCTTTCTGTTCCCATCTTTCTTCTCTGCCAGCATTTACAGTGTTGTGTTTCCAGGGCCAACTATCCTTGGGACTGTACTCTATAATGGATCRTGAGCATGATCTTAAACTCCACTTAAGACTACTGTAGATAACTTTACATGTAATCTTAGCATTCTTCCTTCAAATTGAGGAGGAAAAAAAAAATCTTGGAAAGTAAAGGTGTGAGAACAATATCAAATGTCCCGTTAGTCTTACAGACTGGGCTAAACAGCGCACGCAAAGCTGAGGTAAAACTGTTATTGGCATAATAAATGAAGACTTTTTTCTTTGGTAGTATTTTCTGTGGCTGAAGAGTTAAAGAGAATATTTATACTTTGCCCACCTTCCTACCCKCTTCCATGGAACTGAGAGCTCCTCAAGTCATTCAATACCAGCTTTTTAGTACAGCTGGARTATCCACTTTTAGCCATACTCTAGCAAAATTACTTCTAGCCTAGTTCAGTAACTACCCATTTCGTAGTGGGTAATTTCACCCACCCATTTCACAGTGGGTGCAAATGCAGTTCTCACTGCTTTTTAACTTTTTTCTCTCAAGCAATTTACTGCTTTTGTCGTGTGTTCTGTTGGGAGAAATTCATGTAATGTACCATRCTGGGTTAGCGCTTTTCTTTGTTGTGACAGGCATCTGCAGACATGTTATCCTAAACCTTGATTGCTTTGGCTCACTTGGGTATCTGTAGATGAATGTTTCAGGTTTGACAGCTTTTGCTCTTAATTGCAGCTTCTTTAATAAAACAGTAGATTGTATTTTTAATGACCCTATCCTATCATCTGGATGCTGTCCTTGTTAGCAGCTTCAAATTCATAGTATTGGTCAGGAGAGCAAACAGAGTGGAGGGTTACTCCACTGGGCAAAGCTCCCAGCCTGGATGCAAGGAGGAAAAATGTCTTGGGGTTGCTGGGGGAGAAGAATTACCCAGCAGTAGAGCTAGATACCTGCTCTTACACGAGTGAAATAAAACTAAGTACTGGATTTAGCTCTTTCTTCCCTCCCTCCAAACTCAAAAAAAACTCTAGCCATTTCTGTGTAAATAAGTTTGTCAGGAGTCAAGTGAGGGCTTGTGGAAAAGGAGGGAGAGAGGAAGCTGTTGGACATCAGTATGCATGCGCTGAGTTGTGCTACCTGCTTTTTTCATGAAATAATTGACAAATAAGGTGATGGAAAAGGCACTGCCCACACCAGRAGTTAGTCTTTGTCACACTTCTAGTAAAGGTGTTGCTCCCCCCAACTTGTTCTCTGCCATTTCTGAATATCTCAAAGTCCAGTGTCTGAATGACTAAAWTGTGCTATGTTTAAGTCTGGCAGTTTATAAAACACTACAGAAATATTGCTGGAAGCTGTTGTATAAAGAGCTCCTTGGCCATCCCTTGCCTAAGTTCCTTTCCTGTTGTATGCCCTTTTTAAGTTGCCAGCCAAAATGTGCCTTCTCCCTCACATTGTGTTCTGTGCAGTCATCCAAAGTCCATTAAAATAGAAACTTGCTTTTCACATCTGGGTTTGAACTGACTCTTTATTCTGCCTCTACAGATGCCCTTCAACTAGTGTTATCTGTTTCCTGGGGCTGAAGGTGTGCATTTTTTTGGTAGTGGTTTTGTTTTGTGGGTTGTTGTGGGGGCAGAGTTGTTTTTGTTTTGTCATTCAGATAAGCTCTGCCCAAAGCAGCATCTTGTTCTATTATTAATCTTTAAGACTAACTCAAGTAAGTGAAAGACATGAGTTGAGCTAGTTTTCTCATGATGTATGATAAAACTCCTAATTTTGGACAAGAACTAGAAGTTGTTAATGCTGCGCATACGTTGTATTTACTTAATGACACTATTGTCCCTTGGGGGCAGTTGTTTTGGGCTACATTTTGATGCCTAAGATGCCTCAGATATCAACTCAATCTCTGTCAGACTCTCTGGAGACACTGGTGGTAATGGAGACTGTTAGTAAGCCTGGTGCCTCAGCTGGGGGTTAGCACAGCAGAGCCGACAGACAAGGTCTCCCTGTGTCCCCATTTGGCTCGCAACGGGGCTGGCCAGAGYGGTGGCTTTGACTTTTTGTGGATGAGTGGTGGGGGAACGCACTCTATTGTGCCAGCCTCACCACTGTGAGCAGGGTGGCAGCCTGTGGGTGTCGTGGCCAAAGCTTGAACTAATGAGGAGAATGGGAGATCAGCTTTTGGGAGTGTCGCTCGCGTATGGGAATGTGATGATTTCTGTCCAAAGTTAGATGACTTYCCTGTTTATCTGATGCTGGCTGCCATCTTTGGAATGCTTCACTTAAAAAAGCATGGCAGCAAGAGAGGCAAAACAGATACCAATGTTAGGATGAMGTGGCTACAGCAGGGGCCTAGGCATCATTTGAGTACCTAAGGGGAGGTATTTCTATAGYCGAGACCCTCATATCAGCCCCTGAGCATGTCCACGATGACTTACCCTGGGCTATGTGTGAAGGATGCTCGCAGCAACGGGGTGGCTGGTTCCCAGGGGCTTGGGTAGGAGAACTGCCTGATTCTCGCTTTGTTCTCAGGACACCGGTTTCCTAGACGTGGGCTGCCCTCTGAGATCTCTGCTCCACTTTGGTCTGGGCCACCTGATGTTCTTGGCAAGGCCAACCCTCCTTTTTCTCTTGTACTCACAACTTTGTTTGGGCTCTGTTCTCATGTCACTTCCTGCAGGCCCCGCTGTTTCCTTTGATTTGACTAATACGCTTTTCCTTATAACTGCTCAGGCCACCAGAGTATCAGTKCACAGCTGCTTTAGTGATTTCTAGATAGAACATGCATTTTTCTGGGCCAACTTCTGAACATATAAAGTTGCTGCTTTGTAAATAGCTGCCATGCAAGAGTCTTCCATTCTGTATATAACAGCATTTGATGAATAAATAGCAGGGTAACATCTATTCATTGCTGTGCTTTATATGGTGAATGAAAAGCCAAAGCTAATGCCTCATAGTGGGAAAAGTTGGCAGAGGCATTTCTAGAARGGTATTTTAAGCAAAAGGTCTTCCAACTTTGAAGAATTCTTTTGGCTTTCTGCTTGATTCAGGTATTTAATGGTTTTACATGTTAGCTGTCTTGGCAGCACCTGAAGTTGCTGTTTAGACCTTTTCATTTCTTGAAGGGAAGTGGGTATGTGAGATTTGATGGCGAGTTGTAGGTATACGAGCCTGCATTTGTCTGGTATGGTTTGTACTTAGTACACTGCACACTAAGCTCCTCAGTTCCTGTGATGYGGAGGGCTATGCATAGACCTGCTGCAGTTGTAGGCTTCAAACATAAAGTATAAAAAGTGATTCCATGGCACCCTCCATAGTGAGAAGCAAGCACCTCCATCCTGCCCCAGAGGGCACAGAACATGATTTCTTATTGCACATTTTAGACTACAAACACTTGGGACATGACAGTAAGCTGCATGACCTCTGTATTAAGCTGGAGGAGAGTTTTCCTGTCTGGAAAAATATGTGTACTGTGACTGCAAAGTGCAGATGTTTGAGCTGATTGGTGTCCCGTTAGAGAACACCTTGATGTTTCACTAACTTGTAAGTGGTTTTACTCACATGCTTGATTCCTAAAAACAAGTGCTTCCTAACTAAATAAAAACAAGTATTACCAGCTGTCAGAAACTAAGAGGGGGGAAAAAACATGCTTTTCCAACTCCTATCACAAAAAAATGTGAAGGAAGATGTTACATCCATGGATAAAAATACATTCTGTACACCAATAGATAATGTTGGTGGTTCTTCCCCAAACAACATGATTCAAATAAAAGGCTATTTTCCCCATAAATAGAGCTTAATAGATTAAAATGGAAAAAAAAAAGATCTAGAATAAAATGTGAAAGCAAGCTTAGGGAGACTCAGATAAAAAATGGAGATTTGGTTTGTGTGTACAGTAGGAATAACTGCTCCATTTGAAGTGAGGGAGGTGGAGTTCCCTCTTTGGGTTTCAGCAGATTTTCTTGTTTATTAACAAGAGAGGAGCAGCAACAACAACAACAAAAMCCTCAAAATAATCCYTTTCTCTACAGAGTGGAAAAAAATCTGAAAGCATTAAGTGAGACTGAATTATCTTTGCTATTTTGGTATTCTCGGGGAACATAAGTAGCATTGTTGTATTTACTTCATATTTCCCTCTCTACTGTAAATCTCTGCTCAAGCTTTTTTTTTTTTTTTTTTTTTTTTTTGGTGACACAAATGTGACAGTATGATTAAAGCATGGTAAAGACAACAGGGTAATCGCATGCTTGAATTTGGGTCTTTTCGTAACCTACACACGAGAAACTGCACTTCAAGTTGCCAGTGTGAAGCTGTATTGTTTTAGAAGCCAGTGCTGTCTTGGAGGCTGGGCTTGGGGGTGAGAGGGCCATGAGAGCTCTTTGGAGAAGTCCCTCTGCAGTGACAAGCTTGAAGGACACAGAATGATCTTCATTCAGCATAAAACTAAGAAAGGACTTGTCCATATGGAGAAAAAAGCATGATAACTCTTAGCATGCTTACAGGTTGCTTAACTGTAACTCTTACAGGTTCTTAGCTGTGAAAACCTGTAGCTGAAAGATGAAATGGATTCACTCAAGTGATGTGAGGCAATTACTTTAACAGAAGTAATTCGCTATCAAAACAAAATATTAGGAAGCAGGAGCTTGTGTGTGATTTGTTTACTTGTTTGTTTAAATCTCCATGTCATCAGATCAAGCCTGGATGCAAATCTATCAAATTTTTTTTTTTTTTTTTTTTTTTTTCAACTTCTCCCCCATTAGGTAGTGGGGAGAGAAACTAATTTCCTGAGGATGGAAAACAGGGATCTATATGAAAGGTAAAACTGGATTATATTACACAGCTTCTTTTGGTATAAAGCAAGACTAGTTTGAATCGATTAAAAGAGTATTAACTGTTTTACAGCAAGCAATATTGTTGACTTGGGGCCCTCATTCATCTCCTGATTGTTCAGTTGGTTTATGGGGACAGAGGGGACAGACCATGAGGCTGATGTCCGTAGTGTCTTCAGAATTGGTATAGGGAACCCCCGGGAACTTGAGATGCTTTTGAAAGAAAATGTGTGCCTGCATCTGAACAGTGCTAAGGCAGTTGTCCTTAAGCAAAGTCTTCAACTAGCTGCCTACTTTGCAATATGAATGCAATGGAAAATAAGAAGCAGTAAAATGAGACATTGCCCAGTAGTAAAAACAATACCTATTGCTTATATAGAACTCGTCACATGTATTTTTTTTCCTCTCTTGCCTTAGTCTGACACCATTTACAATTTCTTGTACGTGTTTCAAAGCCCAGAGAGGAAAAGATGAGTTGTTCAAGTCCACCCATGTGGCCACTCACGTTCTGACTCTCAGTCCATTGCAGTTTCTACCAGACACCATCCATTCTGTCCTGTGTGAAGGAAGCTCAAAAATACTGTTTATTATTGCTGAAGTACCTATGCCCTATGCTAAATTGTGGCTTTTTTTTAAATTCCTTTGCAGATCATAAAGTGACTGGAATTGTTATTGAAACAGATAACAAAGACGTAAAAGCAGAGGAGTTTAAAGGTACAGTATGGACATAACTTTGCTTAACTATATACACAATGCATGCAAACTATGCAAAGAGAAGCAGTGAAGACATTAAGGTCACATTCCCAATTCCAGCTTCTGCTTTCTCCGTTGGATCTTCTTGTAATCTTAGTCTTGCCCCCATTTTCTGTTACTTGACCTGTGGCTGGACTAGATGATTGCAGCAGTACCTTCCAACCCCATTTCTCTGGTTCTGYACCTGTTTGTCAGTCCTGATGGTCTCCTCTAACTTCGGTTGGGTTTCCTTCTACCTGATCTGCTGGGAGCTGATAGACAAGTGAAGCATTAACTACAGTGTATGTCAGAGAAGTGAGAGTATTAAAAAAAAAAAAAAAAAAAGCTGTAAATCAACCACCAACAGTAGCTATAATTTAGCATCTATTTTTAACACATGGGTAAATCACACATGATTTTTCTTCATAATTGGGCTAGAGGAGTCAATTGTTTTAACTAGAAGAGTCATTGCTTTGTGGTAATAATGAAATATTGTGGTGGCCTTTGCTGTCAGCTGGGCTCCTGTAAAGTATCCTTGTCACTTTGGGGGAAGAAAAGGGAATACCTGTAGAGCTGAGGACAGCACAAGGAGAAAGAGGCTCGTTGGGTAATGTTAAAGCTTGATTAGCTTCTCTGTTGTGTGCTATATGGCTTGTTCTTTATTTTCTGCTGTCGGTATGCTAGTGAGACTAACATAGCTTAGGTGCCCTTAATTTTCTCCTGTTTTTCCTATAACAGCCCTTACAGGAATGCTAGAGGCGGAAGGATGGACTCAGCTATCCAAGTAAATGCAGCTGACCTGAAATGCATGTTCCTTTCCTCCAACTGCTGTTATCCTAGAGGAGGGCTAATCAAATGATAGCCTCCAGACCAGATGCTAATCCGAAGTAAACATTGTCCAGACCTTTCCAAGATCCCAGAGGCCCCGGAGCTCTCTTGAGCACTTGTGGTTATTTTTCTGCAAGTGTGAAGCTTTTTTTCCAGGCCTGCTAGAGCCTGCGCTGAGGCAGAGCTTCTGCTGAGCATACCTTAATGAAAATCAAGTAACCCTGCTCTGGAAAATGCTTCTGCTTTTCCTCTTATTAATAGACTCAGTGAGGAGAAGGGAAATATAAACAAGGAGGGATTTATTATGTTGTCTCAGTTTTGAGTGCACTCCTTCCAAGCTGTTCCTTCTCTCTGGATAAAGTTGATGGGAGTGGCATCTCTACTGGCTTCTTCTGAAAGCAGAAATGATGCAGCATGGAAGAAGGGGATGGCTCGTGCAAGGCAGAGGTGACCTGCTAAGCTGAGAACACTTCTACCAAGCCCTGTCTGYGTTAATACAGACCAGCTCGTGCGCTTGGCCAACTGCCACGAGGCCAGCAGCAAATGCAAGCTGAAATTGAGTGATGGTTTTTCTTTGTTAGAAGGATACAAAAACAAAATGGAAAGGAAACTTTAGCAAATCTTAAGATTCAGGAAGCCTCCACCCATCCACTCAACCTGCAGTCAGGAACCCTGGGTTTCCTGAGCGCACAGCATGTTTTGCAAAGCAGCCTGTGTGTGTAACGTGTTTCTGGCAGAGAASGCCCTTCTGACTTCTCTTTCAAGTCTGGATGTTTCTGCCATGTAAAACATCACCAGGGGAACCAGTCTGGTCCCTTTGAAGCCTTTTGTTTCTCCACAGAACAGATGCAGAAAATCAGATTCAAAGGGTGAATGGATAGTCCTGCTGGTTGCTTCTAATCATCTCTCAGCCTTATTTGCTGAGACTGGAGACGAGGGCGCAGGTTCATGCAGATTGCTTAGATGTTTGGCTACTGAAAACTAGACGGACACCATGAAAAATGAAAAGATCTTTAATCAAGAATACTCTGTCTCCCGCTGGTGGATAGGCAGGCAGTGTAAAGGTAGCAACCCCCATATTGTACTGGTTTCTTCCACCTTGTTTAGAAAAAAAAMCAAATACAAATCATAGAAATGATTTCTCTTTCCAGTCATGTTATATTAACCCATTTCTTCCAGGCCTACAGTTTAAAAAAGGGTCTGCTTTACTACTTTAACTCTTTTATGCCGTAGGTATTTGGAACTCTGACCATTCTCCCACTGCTGCTTATCTCTTGGTGACCAGTATGGTTTTACCCCCTGTTGCTGTACTTTGTTCTGAAAATTATTAAAAACCCTCAGATGTTGGTGGACATCTCACTAATGTTGTCACTTGCATGACCTGTTTTATTATCTTACTGTATAGAATATATTCTATACATATATACATTCTATATCCAATCATATAGAATAGGGCCCAGTGCTTTAACTACAGCAGGCACAGTTCTTCCTAGTCTAAAGCAAAGATGATTGACAGTGAAGACAAGTGTTCAGACCTACATAGGTAGAGATGTTTCAAAATAAYCAGTATGAACCAATACTAACCAATACAAATATTTAACCATTGTACTGTTATAATTTTTATGTTAGTCAAACTGTTGCTACTAAATTCAAACCAATATTGCACAAAATACTGACAGGAATGAGCTCAGACTTTTCTTTTAGTTGTTGTCTCCTACCTGACCAAAAAAGCCACTTGTAATAGGATGATATCTTATTATAGGATGATAGCATGTCCAAATCTRTGAATGTCTCGTCCCCTACACCTGATGTTTGATCCAAAGGCTACTGAAATATGGGAACACTAGTAATGTCTGTTCTCCATCGCATATGTGTAAGTCTGGAGAAGGTCTGATTGCATCACTTTGAGAAGTGGATTTAGCTCTTGATGGCTGCTCTTAAAGAGGGATAATTAACTTTATGAGCAAGTAGTAGCCAACTACTGAAAATCTTAATTTCTTTTTTTTTTCTTTCTTCTCCCCCAGAGGCTATTCTTAGCTGCAAGCACAAATTTTCAAAAGAGATGAGTCTAAGAATAGAATGGAAGAAAATCCGGTCCCGGGAAGTGTCATTTGTCTATTACAACGGTGACTTCACAGGTACGGTACTGTAAACTTGGACTGTGGTTTAATGTATCATCTCTGATATGAATCTTGGCCCCTTCCTGGGGAATAAGAGGGGGGAAAACAACTGAATGAGATGCATTTGACTCTTGGGACTGAACAACTGTCCTTTGAGGAAAGAAAGGCCTCTCCATTCCCCAGTGGTGAGTTAACCTCTTTAATGAAATTAAATATAAGAAGCCTTGAGGTCAAGAAAAACAGCACTGCATGCTTTTAAAGTTTTCCAAAAATTAAATGCATGGAAGCGTAAATCCCTCAAACTAGTGCAAGGTTTGCACTCTTGTCCTAGGAAGAAATTTTTGAAGGACTCTGTGGAGCTGGAGGCTTAGATATGTATAATGCAGCAGCTTGTTTTCATACATAAAAAAAAATTCTGAAGTATATTTTAAGTTGCTTGTATCCTTTTTAGAAGTAGAATTTCTATTTATATGTTCTTAAAGTGACTTAAATGACTAACTTAAACATTATGTTTTATATTGAGGAAAATGTGGGTCTCTAGCATGTTGTAGACAATAAATGAAGCTTGAGGTAAAATAAAGCTACAGCTGTTTGTTAGTTTGCAGAGCTAGCAAAATGCAGAGTTTTTGCTGAGGGATTTGTGCTATTCATAGAACCATAGAATCATAGAATGCCGAAGGTTGGAAGGGACCTCAGAGGTCATCGAGTCCAACCCCCCTGCTCACGCAGGGTCACCTAGAGCACGTGGCACAGGGCTGCATCCAAGCGGGTTTTAAAGATCTCCAAAG
>NW_020454428.1:2102659-2106095 GCF_003342845.1 Nothoprocta perdicaria | reverse complement strand
AGTCCTCCAGTCTGTCCAGGTCCCTCTGGATGGCAGCACAGCCCTCAGGGCTATCAGCTACTCCCCCCAGTTTGGTATCGTCGGCAAACTTGCTGAGGGAGCACTCCAGCCCTTCATCCAGGTCGTTAATGAATAAGTTGAACAGGACCGGACCGAGAACTGACCCCTGGGGGACACCACTAAGTACAGGCCTCCAGCTGGACTCCGCACCATTGACAACCACTCTCTGCACCCTGCCATCGAGCCAATTCCTAATCCACCATTCCTGTATACCAATTAGAACTCCTGTTTCTATATATACAAGAAATTTCATAAAAAGCTACAGACTGAACAAAACCTCATTGCTTTTATGACTATCACTGTTAAATCCATACAGTTTTCTTGCCACATTAAAATCCCAAATACTTTGCTGTGGTTTCTCACAGAATTCTATAAAAGGATTACAATAGTGGTGATTGTCATCTCTCTGAACAAAGAATGATCCCACTTTCTTTTTCCTATTTTTCCTACTTTTCTACTGTTCTACATGATTTCTTGAGAAGTCTGCAGAAAGTGTCCCACCTTCCAACTAGAGACTGTATAAAATGTATAGAGTTTGAGCTGAGCTTTATTTGAAAACTTACTTGTTTTCTCTCTTAAAGGTGACCTTAAAGACCGAGCAGAGATGCTAAATACAGGAATCCATATCAGAAATGTGACCAGAAAGGATTCTGGGACCTACCGCTGTGAAATCAGTGCAAAAAGTGAACATGGCGCACGCTTGGGAGAGACTACTATTGTGCTTACAGTGTTGGGTAGGAACACGTTTTACTGCTTGGGCTTCTGTAAAGAAACGGAAAGCTGGCAGGAGGTGTTCAAAGTAAGGTTCTTTGCATATAACATGTGTTTCAGGTGTTCTTTCGGTTGGTTTCTCTCTCATAGTTCACCTTGCAAATACAGGACTGAGGACTGTGAACTTCTGGATGTTTGCAAATTTGCAAAAACAAACTTTTTTATGGATATAACTGTATATTGCAGTTGTATAATATTAGTATTCTAATGTATATTACTGTGAGATGATTATTTCTAACAAAACTGGTGTTATTCAACTTGCTAAGAATCTAGATATGCTGATCACGGTGTTTGGCACTGGAAAAGCAGCATCTGTCAACAGTCAGCTTATCAAATGTTTCTAAGCAGCAATTCATTCCAAGATGCTACAGTCTCCTCCTGCTTTAGCAGAAGAAACAGCTGCAGTGTCAAGGCAATGTCATCTGTGAGCTTTATTTACAGGAGAGACAGTAACTTTTTTAATTTCACCTTTGGGAAATGAGAGGAAGAAGTGAATGTGAAGCATATCCTTTCACTGGCCCAGATCTAAGATTAGAACTGCAAGGTGAATAGACCTGCAAGGTTTGTTAATGTCAGTCGAGAAAAGTTACACTTCTGTGATAATAATAAAAAAAAAAAAAAAAAAAAAAAAAAAAAAAAAAAAAAAAGTAGAAAAGAGCTTCATTTTTATGGTGGGAGGAATGGAGTCCTGCATCTGGGTTGCAGAAAGGATTATTTGTACCTACAAGCAGAGACACTAGCACAGGGACAGACAAGTAAGAATAGTCATTGCAAATCTGACTTAAGTTCCCCTGAATCCTCTAACAAAACCTGGGGACATAATTTGTGCTGATTACACAGTGCCCAGGAAGCTATGGAGCAAAAAGACTAATGAAGTAGCCCTTCTCCAGAGCCCCTCTCACTTCACTCACATGGAAGCTGTTAAGCAAGTACTCAAGCGCTTTTCCGATCATCGGGGGCTGTCAAATTGTTGTCACATAGACAGCATGTGTGTGACTAGGTACCTTTCATTTTGCAGTTCCTCCAACCACTCCAATCTGTGAGGTACCCAGCTCTGCAATGACTGGAACAGTAGTGGAACTGAGCTGTAAAGAAAACGAGGGCTCTCCTCCATCCAGGTACCAGTGGTATAAAAATGGTGTTGCCTTGCTGGAAAAGACGGCAACAGGCGGTGCGAGAGCAGCAAACGTAACTTACAGCATGAATAAGAAGTCAGGCACACTGGTAAGACGGTAATAACCAATTATTAAGAAGCTTCACTTTAATGTTTAGTGCAGTGATGCACAGCAGTCTTAATCTGAGATGAATGTCATGATGAAACGTATGCTAGCTCATAGCTAAGGTAGTCTCCGTCTCAGACACGTGTCAAACCTAAGAGGCTGAGTGAAATAAATTGAGTGGTTTGTAAGGCTACAGTAATGACTCATGAACAGAATCCAGAAAAATTCAGTTTTCACCTTCTCGCTTAGCTAACCAGTTCCGAGTGAAAATGATCTGGCTGTATGTAAACAGAGAAATATTCAAGAGCTCTAAAATTTAAAATAGCAGTTTCACCTAATCAAAAGAGCACAGCACTAGGAATAGTCTAGAATCTGAAATTCAGTGGCATTTAAAGTTTTCAGTCCTGTCCTGATGAACTTGATGAAAGTGAGTGGGGGATGTAGGTGTAGGAGGTGGTAGGGTTTTTCTCCTCCCCCCAGAACTAGCTGCCTGTTCTTTTCTGATCTGATCCTTCCTTAAGTAGAAAGAAGTATTTTTGTTTAAGTATACATGATGCATTGTAAGCTAAGACTTTCCAGAAGTAAAATGTCATTGTGGAGGCACCCTACTCTTGTAGATGACCAAATTTGGAAACAGAAAGGTGCCTAATCTTTGAGAGATGCTGTGGATCTCTGCATACCGTGGAAAATAAGCAGATTACCTGAAATGAGTAATCACAGAATCACCAAAAAGAAACATGTTGTAGGTACCCTTCCTAGGTATGTAGTTGAAATATCCAAGATGGTCTTCTAGATGCATCAGCAGTTGAAGATAAGGACCAAGGGATGTGATTATGGAAGTGAACAATGAAATACAACTGAGATCAGGATTTCTCACTTTCTTTCAAATTTTGGAGAAGAGAGAGAACAGAAAAACAAAAACCACTGTGACATTTCAATTTCTATCCAACAGGAAATTCTGAATTTTTGTTCCATTCTGATAATGGGTTTGGACTCTGTCTTAACAGCTTTTTAACACAGTTACAAGGAACGACACCGGAGAGTATTTCTGTGAGGCTTCTAATGGCATTGGATTACCCCAGAAATGCGCAGTGAAGCGAATGCAAGTGGGTATGTCAAAGCAAGAGAGTCTTGCAACTGGAATGATTTTATTGTGTGATGCAACTAGAAAGCTAATACTAGATTGAATTATATCTTTTTACTATTCCTCCCCCGAAATGCCATAATCAAATATTCTTGAGTGCCTAGTTAATGTGACTACTTCAAGCATCTTTTTATATAGCACAAATAGAGTATTTTCTATAAAATACTTGGAATTATTGCATTAGCCACCTTTTAAGTTGCAAAACATTGAAATTCATACAATAGTAGTATCCATATCAGGC
>NW_020454428.1:2094631-2102623 GCF_003342845.1 Nothoprocta perdicaria | reverse complement strand
CAAAGTGCTTTTATGAAAGCTGTGCAGGATAATCTGCCAGTCTACTGTAGTAGGACTGGCACTGTTTTTTTTCTTTTTTTCTGAATAGTCTTCCTTTAGAGATCAGTTCCTTAGAGACTTTAGTATTGCAGATCAGAAGCACTTTTCTAGCTTTAATTGAAAATAATGATTCATACTTTTCAGAGGAAAGCTGAAAAGATTGGTGCATCTTTAAAACACCCAGAAACCCAGCTGCCTCTTTCTTCTATTTATACAAAGTAGATAAAGTGTAATATATGTTACTTAATTAAGAACTTAGAAGAGGCTGGAAGCGCAGAATCTTTAGTAACCCAAAATGTATGAGTTTTCTGCAAAATAAAAATTAGCTCTAGTCCATACATACATATATTTTTTTTTTTTAGGGGGGGGAGAATGGTATAATAAAAATACTTGAAGCTTTTTAAGATCCTAACCAATCCTAGCTTGATACTGTAAACATGTTGCTGCCAACGTATTCCATAAAACAGTTATCTAGCACTTTCTTAGAATGTAGCTGAAAATCTCCCTCTCAAGGCTTTTAATGTCCTCCTGCCTGATGTCTTGGCATTGCTTATATAAGCAAGCGGTCACACTAGAAATCCTCTACTGTAGGAATACTCGTGCAGTCCTAAGCTGCCGTCAGCCAGGGCACACAAACTGATAAGCTTTGAGGCAAAAGCCCCAACCATATGGTAATGTATGCTTGGAGTTATGATTCAAGTAAGTAATTGATCAGATAACAAAACTTAGGGAAATATTTCTGCTTATAGATGTTTTTCTAAAAATGGATGACTGCCTGAAGGCCTTGCGCATTATATCAGGAAATGGGCATGAGTCACCACCTTTTAAAACAAAAATGGAGAACRGAATTTAACTTCAGATACCTGGACTAAAATATTTTGTAACCTTAGTGTGTTGTATTGTAAAAGCCTTATTTTTAAAAAAACAAAAAGCAGTCAATTTTACATACTTTATCAGTGTGAAGAGTTCTTCAGGATTATGTCCTAACATTATCATCAGCTCTTTCTGTTATTTAAGTTAATTTACCCTGACATGAAAATGCCTCTTGTAATAGACTTTAATTTTTAAAGAATTCAAGATATTGGCTCTTAAAGGCATGTCTCTTGAGTATTACTTCTTTGGGAAAAATAAAACAAGACGTATGCACCTCTGAACATCTTTTATTCTTTCTCTGCTTTTGACGTGGAATGAGGAGCTTAATGTGATGGCAGAAGCACTTTAAGATTGATCATCAACATCTGACTGTCCACAGCTTGGGCAAAAGTCCTCCTATTAATACAACTAGTGCCTGTAGCAATTATGGGGAAAATCTAGTGGAAAAGCTAGTGGAACTTTTACAGTCTATAAAGTTGGATTTTCTTTGTATAATTACAGATGACCTTAATGTAAGCGGTATAATTGCTGCTGTGGTATTTGTGGCTCTGGTTATGGCGTTGTGTGGCCTTGGAGTATTTTATGCCCAGAAAAAGGGTTACTTTGGAAGTAAGTAAAGTTAATCTTTGTCTAGAGAAAATGGTTGCATTTCTGTTGACTTTAACATGTTTTTCTTTTCATGAAGGCCCTAAATCCATGGTACCAAAGCTATATAGAGTACTGCAGCTTTATCTTTATTCTGCAGACATTTTTATTTTTCCACTTCTATGCAGAAGAGGCATTAAGAGTGGTGATGTTTGTGCAGTTATTCAGTTGTTTCAGGGTACCRGACATTAGTTTCTGCAGAGCACTGAGCAGAACCTGGCTCCTAGGCCCTCTCTGCTAGTCTGAGGGGGTTGCAAAGAAAGGCACCATAAAAGCAACCTATAGCTGTTCAAACTGTACAGTACCAGTGACCTTTTAACAGGTGCTGTGAGGTGAACTTACTGGCTCCCTCTTCTGGTTTGCGGTGAAAGTACAAGCGGAGAAAACCTGCGTTTAAGAAGCACCATAGGAGGTGGCTGACAGAGCAACATGACCGCAGCATTTACACTAGCACCTATAGGGTTCAGCACAAGAAAGGAGGAGGATGCCCGCATGTCTCTGTCCAAGAGTATTGCTGGAGAGGGACTGGCCAAGAGGTGTTGTTAAAGCTCACGTGCCCTCAGTAAGTTAAATCATTTTTGAAAGCAACCTAGACTGTTTTTCTGATAAACCCACTGTCACAGACAAACTTGATTTAGCAACTGTTTCTAGAAACTAAAGAGCTGAAGATGCTGTGAGCAAATACTTCAAAAAGTGTTAAATCAGGCAAGGAACCTGTTCTTGTGATAACCTTTTTCTTTTTTTTTTTTTTYTCCTTTTTCAGGGGAAAGCTCCTCCCAGTAAGTATCCTCATATTTATATGTGTTCTGCCAGCCACTGTAAACTTCAGTTACATTTCTGATTTAGTAACTGTGATTCTTCATTAAAGTCTTTCTTACATGGTTCTTATACAGGCTTCACACTGAAATGGTCACTGTGTAGGTTCAAGGTTCTTCATTAGAATCAGTGTGCTGGTCAGAGAATGAATTAAACATGACTATATAAACATCATTATTGTCAAATGTGGACTAATAACCTTGTTGGACAGTTGAGGACAGGAGACGTTGAGGGCCAAACTGAACTCATGCCTGTATCTTCAGATGATTTCAGAAACTACTTAAAAAAAGATCAGGAAGGAGTTTAAGGTCAGCTAGACTGCTCCTTTGAGATGCATTTATGTAAAGCTCTTCTCACTAGATTTCTCTGACTTTCTACTAAGAATTCTTCAATCARTTCAAGTATTCTCTCACAAGGTTAAACTTGTAAGTGGTGTTCAATGCTGGCCTTGCTTTTGGTGYGAGAGGCTGGGAGGAGGGTTTTTAAGAGAGGGTTTTATGCTATCACTTACAGGTAACTGCAGCTGAAAACAGGTACTTTATAAGAAAGAATATTTTAGAAGCTGTGAACTAGACAGCGTAACTGCAAGCCTTGAAACGACAAGTTAGGGAAGGTAACTTGGCAGCAGTTCATGAGACAGTGACAGTTACATAAAAAGCTTTCAGTGGAGTTGTTATAATTTTAAATCAAGACAAATATCTTTATAAACTGAAGAGGCTAAAACTAAAACCAGAAAGTCACTATTTAACATATCTTTCTATTCTGTTCTATCAACAGAAAGAAGTCCAACTACCAATCTACAAGTGAAAAGGCAAGTATCTTGTATTCAGTAGTGTTTCAGAAGCTTTAGTTTGTTCAAAACTGCTTTACAAAAACATTATAGACATGTTTACCCACCCCCAAGTTTGAATGCCACCAGTACTCAAAATACCCTATCTATTTATGACTTGTTATGTTTGTCTCCTTAAGTACCCACAACCATAACATCTTGTGATACACTTGACAATTTGAGACTTGCCTTCACCACCCTGACCACATGCTCTGCCTGCTCATCCTAGACCTCCTCCTCTTGTATCTCCCTGTCCTTTTGATGTCTTCCATCATCCCACCAGGCCAACCAAAGAGAATACAGAGGTCTAACTTTTCCCCCTTCCTGGCTAAGAGAGCTTAAGGGATTCATGTAGGTCTATGCTGCTCCTGCTTTTCAAAATGGTGCAGTAAGAGTGGAGCTCCAAATAAGGCTTCAGCTAGGMGCAACTTAATTCGAACTTGTATGGTTTAAGGCCACAGTGATTATCTTAAATGCTCTCTGAAAGCCAACCCACTCTTTAATTAGAAAACTGAACATATATAGCATAAGCTTACCTCCTCACCTAGTCTGCATAGAAGAAAATTATCAACACTGGCTAGTAGCTCTGAATTGTCTTTTTACTCATCTTAATTGAAGCTCTTTAAATTGTGAGCTTAGTGAACATTTCCCTTCAAACAACTGACGTTGCATTAAACAGCAAGCATTAAACAGCTTTCTGTTGAGTGTTGTGTGCAAGTTTTTTCTTTGTTTTAATAGAGTCCTACTTCTATTATCTGTAAGAGTGAATTCTGCAAACTTCCCTTTCTAGAAAGGAAAATATATTAACTGACCCAGACACTGCTTCAGGCAAACTTCCTCTCTTTAACGTGTATGGCTTAGTTTACTCTGAAATGTACAATGAATGTTAATCTGCTTACAGTCTTGGAAATACTACATATGTCACCTTTCTTACTTTATTTAGGATTTCAAGCATACCAAATCCTTTGTTATTTAGAAGACTTTGGCCTCTGTGAGGGACAGCAAATGACTACTTGTTATACAAAATATAAAAGGGATCTTTTGACTTCCATTTTGTAAATAGTTCCATGTACTGCACACTGAAAATAGAAACTGCTATGTTTAGTTAACCCATTGTGCATTAGTTGCATTCTTTAAGTTAGAAATAAACAGACTATAAAAGTCAATTTGTGTGAAGACCTCTTTGTTCCTCTACCTACTTAACAATATTGGATTAATTTTTAATGGCCCAAGCTGTAAGTGTTGCATTAAATGTATCAAAGACCGTCCTTATACTTCCTAAGTACTTAAGCAGCTTTTAACTTGCTATTCTGACAGAACAAAGCTTCCTCCAATTGAGGCTCCTGTATTGTAGTATTGTCTAAAGTGAAATGCCTATAGCAGCTGTGTTTCTACAGCCTGCATCTGTAATGAAGTACACAAATAAAATGCCAGCAAAATTGAGCTGTTTTATCTGGACCTTAACTGCTGTAATGTTACAAGTAAATAGTTCCTGAAAGTCTGAAAGGGTAGTGTAAAAGTTCAGTTAGTGAAGTGTAAATCCCACAAACTTCAGACTTCAGTTGCTTCTCTAAGTGTAAAATGACTATGTTTGTACTTAAATGCTTGGCTGTGCAGGTCTGTAACTTCCACAAACCTATGTCTCAGATGCAGAGTTTAAGTTTATTCTGTAGAAATAATTTGAATGTAACAATGAAGAAAATAAGTAACTTCAAATCTGTGCTTCATTATCCATGTCAAACTTGTGTAACTTGGTAAAAGAGCTCCTCAGTGAATTATCTCAGTTACTAAATCAGGGTGGCTATGATAGATAACAAAATCACCATACACTTGAGCGCTTATTCACACTTCAGAAATCAACCTGAAGCACGTTTATTAACTTACAACCACTGTCATATTCAGCACCTCCACTGAAGCTGCTCTTTCACAACCTGCAGCAATCACTTAGGTGTCTCTTCAAAGTTGGGCTCTATGGGTAAGACAGAGAAGGAGAAGAAAAGCCACGTTAGTTTATTCTTATTCCAGCCTCAAAATGGGGGTATTCATATGCTATTGAAAGGAAAGGAAGAATTAAGTTGGGGAGCTGAAATGAGCTGCTGCTGTAGCGTACAAGTCCATTCACTCAGTCACAAAACTGTCTAGATTAATCATACTCTGTAATTCCAATGCTGGTATCACTTATGGCCAGCAAAGCCACAGCTCTAAGGGAAGCTGAAGAACTAAAGACATGACCCTGCCTTTAAAGAGACAACTTTGCCTTCTAAGCCGGATGGATTTGGTTCAGTCCCTTCACAGTGTAGAAAAACATATCAGAACAAACACGTCATTATCAAACAGGTAATAGGTAATACAATCAAATAGGTAATAGGTAATACAATAGGTAATTACCTATCAAATAGGTAATAGGTAATACAAAACATGCTAATACAAAGTTAAATCAGTTACACGACCTCCAGCTAGCTGCAAAAGAGTCATTTTCACATAATTTAATCACAAGTAATCATAAGGAGAAAGTTAAATTTTGTGTTCATCCAGTAATCACTGCCTTTCCAAATGAACTTAGAGAATTTGCAAACTGTAATTTGTAGACAAGTAATTTTTGAAGTGACAAATTGCTGACCTCTTCTGGGGAACAAAAAAAAAAAAATGCAAGAACAGTGACTCAGGGGGTTGTTTTTGCAGGGTCTGTGATTAATTGCCC
Source organism: Nothoprocta perdicaria (assembly GCF_003342845.1). Lineage (NCBI taxonomy): Eukaryota > Metazoa > Chordata > Aves > Tinamiformes > Tinamidae > Nothoprocta > Nothoprocta perdicaria. Next base: position 2,096,720 of record NW_020454428.1, on the reverse strand, counting down.
TTATTAAAATTAAATTGGAATTAACTTAGAAGACTTGGTAATGAACATGTCASTCCTTACTTGTAATTAGAAGCTAAGGAAGATTGCTTACTCACCCTCAAATTTGAATTCTGGAAACTTGGTTAGATCTCCCTCACCATACATCCGCTGGAGTCTGGCGAGTGATTCGTTCATGTCCTTCTGAAACTCAGGGCCCACATCAACAGGCCCTCCAGCCTGTCTGAAAAAGTAAAAAGTTCCAATTAACAGTTCAGTTCCAAAACATCACATAGAAGTTTCACATTGTCATCCTCATTTATGRTTTAAAAATCTCTTCCAAAACTAAACAAAAGAATCTCCAAGAGTCAAAATAAGGCACCCTGTAAGGTCTACTTACCACACAGATAAGAAATGTTCTTAGGGGAAAATACGAGTTTTCTGCTACAGCTAATGAATATCCAAGCCACTGGGGCTGAAATCTGAGATGTAAAACAACACTGAGTATCCAGGATTGGACTGGACTTTTCATTTGTTCCAGGTGGATTTTCTGTGATTGCTTTGGGCTCCTGCTATTCCCAACTAACTTTATTCTTGCACAGAGAACATGGTTTGAATACTAAACAAACAAGCAAGCAAAACAATAACAAAAGGGAGATGGCACTTCGCATTCAGATACATTCAGACAGGAATTTCCTAGAATACAAACATAAGACAGTAATTCTGTAGATTAGTCATACTGTGCAGCACCASCCCAGCTATCAATTTTGGCTGGCAAGGAGGCAGGAATCACAGTTCCAATGAGCAGGCTATTCCAAAGCTGTGGACATCCATGATTTTTCCAGTATAGCTAAGAGGTGGCTCCCATCCTTCCCAAGGCAGGGATTAAGCTATTTCACATATCACATTCAGCATCAACAGCCTGAGCAGTACACAGAATGTCCATAACCTCAGCTTTCTGCTAAATAGTTCACTACAAGAGCTTACAATTCCACGTGAATGGAACTGAACTTGCTTTGAGTAAGACTTGCTCTTTTGTGTGCGCATGAGGGCATATAAGCCAGAAACCTGTTTCAGAACAGGCAACGCACTGGTTAACATGGCACCTTCTTCTGAACCAGAGGGAGAGGACCTGCCTTTTCTGTTTGCAACACTGCCACAGCTACCTTCTCCTTTGATACATAATTACAGGAACATACACCAAGAAAAGAAACATTGCCAAGTACCGGCCTGCCTTTCAGGGGGTGCTCGGAGCAGCTTTTGAAGGTGCAAGAACTATATTCACCTCCTGGCTCCACGTTTTGCTTCCAACCTGCACTGTTCTGCTTTAGTATCGTTCTGTCCAGGGAGTCCCCAGTGAGGGCAGCATCAGAGCATCACCTCGCTCTGAAAAGGACAAACTGTGACAACCTCCATCCACTTTCAAAGGCTGGAATATTTAGTGGAAACACTTTCATACAGCTTTACACAGGCACTCACAGAGAAGCTGCTCAATGAGCACAGGCTCAATAGACTGTTCTTTCCCCTTTACCTCAGTAGGAGGAACAGCAGAGAAAGGCAAGTTCAGAGCTAAGTGCCTTTCTAAAGAACTCGTGTCTTCTCCCTTGGCGACCCCAGCAGTTAACAGAGACTCTCCCACTGCTGCAGGATGCAGCAAAGCTCCCGGCACTCAGAGCCGAGGCTACACAACCAACACATTTGGCTGCGTGCCACCACCAGCATTCCTCCTCAGCCCGGGCAAAGCTGCAAACGGGCGTCCGCTCCCGTTGGGGCACCGCTGCCTACTCACTTGCTCTTCGTGTTGTACTCCCGGATCTTGTCCAAGAAGAGCTTCTGCACCGGATCRAGCTCCTTGGCCCTGTTAAAGGCGACGGCCGAGAGGCCGATGTTCCTGCGCAGGTGCGCGGCGGCGGCGGCGCGCAGCACGGCCGAGAGGYGCAGGATCCGCTGCAGGATCATGGCGAAGGTGCTGGCTGCGCGGGGGCGGGAGAGAGGACACACAGGGAATGAGGGACACGAGGAGGGGGCTCCCGCGCGCCCCTCGGAGCGGGCACCACATCCCCCCACACACCCCCACACCCCCAACACACACCCCCAACACACACACACACCC
>NW_020454428.1:2088161-2093338 GCF_003342845.1 Nothoprocta perdicaria | reverse complement strand
GCAGCAGGGCCGGCCTGGCGCCCGCTGCCCGGCTCGTCCCCTGCGGCCCCGGGAGGCAGCGGGGGTTTCCGCGCGCGGGGATCGTGCGGGAGCAGAGCGGGAAGAAGGGCCTGGTCACGGGTGCGGGCTGGGCGCAGTGGAAGTCCCTGCTTGCCCCGTGGTCACAGGCTGCCTGGGACACCGGGTGCATCCCGGGCCGCTGTTTGGTGGGAAAAGCAAAAAGAGAATCCGGACGGCTCTGATGTGCACAACACAAGCCCAGCTTTGCTCCGGAGGAGTGCTGCTGGCGCGGCTTTGCCGCTGCCTAACGCTGCCCCGACCTTAGTGAGGCCAACGTACGACCTCAGTGCGCTGGGGAAGGGGGCGGACGCCGGGGCTGCTTCGTGCCCGCCCGGTGGCTCTTTGCCTGTGTATCTGGTGTGGGGCAGCAGCTGAGCTTGCCCGGCCGGGCCTCCTCCTTGGGGAGAGCCTGAGAGCTGGCGCTTGGGCCGTCTCCTCCCTGGTGGGTTTGGTTAGTCGCTCCCGGGGAGCTCAGCGGCACCCGCGTCTCGGCACCGACCTGCAGCAACAGGCGTCATTGGGCTCTGTGTGCCCGGCTGGTGCTCGCTTCCAGCTTGCCGCCGGGTCGTATTGCCAGCAATTTTTCTGCTCAAGTACAAGATAGAGTGATAATCCTCTCCATTAGTCTTCTCCAGATTATTAGTGACTCTACATGTTTTTATAATACATGTTTTTCCTCTTTCCACCGCCGTCATCTCCCTTCCTTGCACTTTTGCTGTATGGAAACCCCTTTCTCCTCCTGCCGTTGCCTGCTGCCCGTGCTGCCGGCCCCGCGGCAGGGTGAAGAGCCGTGCGGGATGCAAGCACAGGTGCTTGCAGGGTGCAGTGCAAGTGGGTGCTGCCTCGTGTTCCTCTGCCCGCCCGCCAGCTCACTAGTTAAAAAGACAAACCACTATATTTTAATAAGGAGAGAGAGTGGTGGCTAATCTGGATGCTCACTTAGAGTCCAATGCATGGGGAACTCCAGATCTAGTTCTCTGTGCTTGCATTGCTGTGTTCTTATACTAGTTCGTCACTGCATGTCACTCTGCATTTACTGTCATTGCATTTCTCCTGCTGCAGGTAACTCAAGATCATGAGTGTTTGTTTGTTTTGCAAATCTTCAGTTTTCTCAGTGGTCTTGTGTCATCAGTGAATYGTGCCGCTGTGCATAACCCTTTTTATAGTTACTTACAGTGTGTCAAGGAGCAAAAAAATAGCCCATCCCTTTGAGGTTCTGCTTGTAAGATGGTGCTTATAAGTTCAGCCTTCCTAGGAGGGTAATATGTACCAGAATCTAGATAGCAAAAGTTCTTTGAAAACAGCCGTTAAAGGCTGTTTAAAGGCCTGGTGCATTCCAATTGTATCCAGTAAATAAGAATGCCTCAAAGTGAAACAAGCTTTGTTTCCATTTATAGTCCTAAATTTCTCTTTGTTTAAGGAACAGGTATTGTCACCTGTTTTTGGAAATCTGCACTGTCTTTAGATATTTTTAAGCTGAATTCTTAAGAGTTAAAATGCTGTCCAGTTCCTTGGTTATATAAAGTTTGACAGGACACAGCCATTGTCTAGTTTTATTTGTAACTTCCTGAAATTCTTTTCTGTTCATAGCTCTGTTCTTAAGACATTTCAGCCATGACTAAGAGGGATGCCGAGGAGCTGATAGAAATAGAAATTGATGGAACTGAGAAACAAGAATGCACCGAAGAAAGGTATGTACTGTCTTTGTTTTGAGGGTCTTTATATTGTAACTGTTTTCCAAATTGGTTTSGAATTTATGGCTGCACCGTAAAGGAATAAGTAAAAGTGTTTTATAGGTAGGCAAAAAATAACTCTATATTAGCAGAAGGTTGCTGGGTCAGTATGTTGTCCACACTCCCCCTGTTAATTTTATCTGGCAAGAAAGCTGAAAAAATGTGGAAACAACATTCTCAGTTCTGTGGGCTCTCTTCCACACTTCTTCCTTATCTAATTAAGTGATGATTGCCTTAAAGTAGGAATCTAGCCAGTATAGGGCAATATAGGACATTGCTGCCTTCTTAATTGCTGAATCCCTAACCACTTGATTTGTTACATTCTTGATAGCTGTCCCTCTCCTACCTTTAATTTCTGTAGGAATGTGTCTGCATATACTTGCTGGGACCTTACAGCTCTATCATGTTCTTCTGTGAGTGAAATGAACTTTTCAGTTTTTCCAGTCAGTTGCTTTATTCTTACCTATCCAACATCATTTTTTTTCAGTACAGTAGAAATGATATTCTCTCTATGTGAGAGCTTATTAGCTCMATTGAAACTATGGACACCAAAGTCTGATGTTCTCTGCCTTTTTCACCTCTACTATTTTTTTTCTTCCTAATGGTTTATTCCTAAATCTCACACTACTCTTGATAGCTCAGAGAGGCAGTTACTGCATTGAGAAGAGATTGCTGAGGCTGTAGATGACCAATTCTTTGAGAATTTGTTTTGTAAACTCATTCTGAGCTGTTTCAAGTTTCTCTGTGTTCTGAACTCCTTATATATTTTTAAATCTTACTAAGTGACTTTCTAATTTCTATCTGGGTGAACTGAAAGGCCAACTCTCGTGACTGGTGTTGGGATGTGAATCCCATAAAATATGGAGGTTTCTGAATGCCCGTGCCACTGCTGTAGTCATTTTAATGCATGACAGACCCAGCACGCTGTTGATGTTTTTGCAAGAATACAAGTTGCTGTGGTTCCATCTTATTGTCACTTGCACGTGTAAGTTTGTGCTGGTTRAAAGATGTAGATGATTATTCTGCAGTTATTTTCTGCGTTCTGATTTTTTCCCCCCTCTGTTGCCTACTCTGCGGTGATCATTTATCAGTCAGTCACTAACTTAGTAGGTGACTGGTTTCATTACTTGAAAAATCTCCCTGCTTCATTTGCATCAAGGCTTTGCTGTGTATCTCTTGCTTTGTATACCACATCTTTTAATGATTACTCCCTGTTAATTCCCAAGTGTGACTTCTCCTGAAGCCCATTTACCCTCCATCAAAACAAGTTAATATCTTGCAAGAATTTGAAATGTGAAAGTGAAGAGCAGTTTAAGCCTTTTCTTTTGGCATGGAGACAAACGACATCACTCCTGCCTTTTGACTCTACTTCTCCATCGTTTCAGTCTCTCTCAGCTTTTAGATTTTTGTCTTTGAACTTTGTTGAGCCAAACTTCTCTGTTCGTTCCTTTTCTTTTTATTCAGGTCTTAATTTATCCCACYGCTTTCTCGAGAGGTTCTGCTTTCAGCAATGTCTTCCACACCCCCACAAGTCTTTCTTTCCAGCTGTCACGGAAACTCCCCATTCAAATGTTCTACCACTTTTCTACGTAAAGTTTTCTATTTTTAATATAAAAAGAAAGTTATCTCACGCAGTACATTACTTCTTTTACTGAGGACTTCACTAGTGCCAACAGTGCTTAAGTTTATTTAATCACTTAATGAAAATATTACGTAGCACTTAAAGACTTCTAAAAGCCCAATTGAGACCTCAATCCTGAAATCTCCAGTTTTCAAGTAATCTTGTATGTTCCTGGTGATTATTTGTACTCTTAGTGATCTCTCTGTCTCGCGTACTGCAGTCCCAGAAGCTGATCTTAAAGGCAAACTGCAGAGCTGAGTAATGATTATTTGCAGTGTTTAGCCTAACTACAGAGACCTCAGGAGGGAAGGAGGAGAAAGGTGTATTCAGCAGGTTACAGTGTGTGGATATGTTCACCTTGGAGAATTCAGTGTTTTCAAATCTGTCCCAAGCTTTCAGCTTAGGCATTTAGTGAATCGCTTAGTTGTGTTCTTCAGTCACCCATTAGAAAGCCAGTCTGTGCCTGTTCAGTGGCGGAAGAGAAGGCGGCAGCTGAGGGTGTAAATCATGCAAATTTAACATGTTAGCCAAAATCCTAACAGATAAGCTGTGGAGGGAMCTAATAAGAGTAAGTAATTGGGAATCATGATGCTGAAGTTACACTGAGYGAGTGCAGCATTTTACCTAGTGGTAGAAATACTGAATTCATCTGGAGCTCTGAATGTCACTAAGTAATCTGGAAAATGCTTGGATATATTTAGTAAAAAGCACGTCTTAACAATATACAGTTGTGTTCTAGGAAGAGATACTAACATTTTAGAGTAAATAGAAAACATAACTGATGTATATGATGTCACATGGATCAAAGACACAGCTTTTTTCATTTTTTACAGCTTCTCTAATTTGTAAACCAAATTCTGATAGCTCTATTGAATCTTTATAATGAGTCATTAAATCATTTCTAGATTAGGCAAGATTGTAAATACTAGGACATTTGAGTAAGTAATTAATGAAAGCTTATTACAGTGAGATACAGAGTTTTAAGTGATACTGGAGTGTTTGAAGAGATTCCTGTCTGTACATCCTTGTAATATGCAGGGGGGGACTTTGAATGAAACTGGAAAACTTTAACACCTGTCTTACCCAACATAACTGTCACGTTACATAGAGATTTAGTTAGTATGTATAAGCACCTATGTGAGTATGTATAAGGAACTGCTGATGCTGCTTACTGATGTAACTGATTAATAAAATGTACTTGATTTGAGCTCAGCTGTGTGCATCGCATGAAGCAGTGYACTTGGATGCCCAAATAAGTTCAGTGGAGGGGGAATTCAGTTGCCTTTAAGCAAAGCAGTGACCGGTGTCAGTGCTGTCTGCTCATGATCTGTTGTGTTCCTTTGCTGTTTAAGCATTGTTGAGCAAACCTACACCACAGCAGAGTTTGTGAGTCAAGCTATYGACATCAATGAGCCAATTGGAAATCTTAAGAAGTTGCTGGAACCCAGACTGCAATGTTCCCTGGATGCACATGAAATCTGTCTACAAGATATCCAGGTAAATTGAATGACTGTGGACAAATATTTTCAAGGATTTATTTTAAGAAACATTTTACAAATCTAGTCTCTTTCTTCCATTSATGTAATCCTTTCTTCACATGGTATGTAAGTTACAGTTAATTAAGASTATAATTCTATCAGCTTTATTATCTTCTAACTGTTTAATATGTATATACTAATTCAGTACAGTTAAAACCYGAAGGCTTCATGGATCTTGTGAGATCAGAGGGGTTCATGGGAGATGTGGAGGGAGAACCAAAACAC
>NW_020454428.1:2082280-2087023 GCF_003342845.1 Nothoprocta perdicaria | reverse complement strand
TCATTGCATTTCACAAGTATGAAGGCAATGACAATACTATTTAAGCAAAAAATCTTAAAGTAGCTCAAATCATTTGTTGCTGTTTGATCTACTCAGAGTCTGTTCTTGCTTTGAATCTCATAATAAACAAAGTTTGTGTTTTGTACTGTTCAGGTGTATAAGTAGTGAAGCATTGCACAATACRTTTTCCATAATGATATGTTCTTAACAGTTGAAAACCTAAAAGACGTGGTGTGCTGTTCCCTGAGACTGATGTGTAATTTCAGTAAAATGTGCTTTTTTGTGAAAATTCATTTAAAGTTTTAGTAGAGCTGCTATGGATAAAAGCTTGGTGACCTTCTCTATTGTACTGCTGTTCTTACTGGTCCTTCACAGTTCTCTGGAGAGCCAGAGAAAACAGTGGCAGATTTAGCACAACCTTGAGATTTCCATGGTTTGGATAGTAGTGAGGAAGATTTAAAGTTCTTAACACGGGAAATGCCTGATCTGTAGTAAGTTTTGGCAGAGTGAAGCCTGGGAAATTACTTTCCCATTTCTAGAACTTAGTCTTATCTTTGTAATTGTGTTCATATTGCATAGCAATTCATTCTAAATATTCTGAAAGTTAGTACTATTACAGTAAACTCTCAGAACCAATGTAATGACATTTAACATAGCAAAAAGGATGGCATTTAGATCCTGGAATTTTCCAAATACTTGCTTACCAAAAAAAAAAAAAAAAAAGAGAGAGAGACTGATTATAAAGCCAATGGAGCTTACATTAGTATGAACTGTAAGGATTGCAGCAAGGATACTGCTTTCCCCACAGCGGAGTTTCTTTTATTCTTCCACTCCACCCTTGCCTCATGCTCTTTACAGGCATCACCATGTGTTAAAAAGAACAACTGTTCTAATTTGTATTCATAAGAAAGAACAGGAAAAATACTATTTTTAAGAGAAGAATATTTATTGCAATGTTTAAAACAAGAAAAGGCTTTTTTTTTCCAAAGAGAGTAATGATACTTTTAGGCATTTTTGTACTAATATATATATTTCACTGTAAGTGAAACTGTCTTAATCAGAACAAGTTGACAAACAGCAAATTCTGATATAGTTCCTGGTGTTGGGCACTATATCTTATTAATAAAAATATTTGCAGTCTACTTTAGAAAATTCACTCTAGACACTAAGTATTTATCAAGTTCAAAGGAAAGTAAATGTTCCTTGTAACTGTGAGACTAATGCATTTTTTCCTGCTTTTATGAAGCTGGATCCAGACCGCAGCCTCTTTGATCAAGGAGTAAAAACAGATGGAACAGTGCAACTCAGTGTGCAAGTAATATCTAGGCAAGGTGAGTAGCTAATTTTGTTTAATTTTGTCTGTTGAACAGACACAGTAACATTGTTGTAGTGCTTGTGATCAAAATCAACCCTCTGCTCTTTCTAGCAGTAATAGAAATAGAAGAGAATTTTTCTAGAGAAAATAGTTGAACTGTCCCATAGATTCAGAATTGTATTCCAAGGGTATGTGTAGTAGTAATTAAAATGATGAACTGGTGTTATCTAAAATGTCTTTTTCTCTTACAATAACTTCATATCAATTTCACAGTAAAGAAAAAAAAAAAAGTGAGTCAAATAGTGGTAGTTGCCTAGAGTAAGGGCCTTTCATTAAGCATGAGTAGTTCTTCATATCAGACCAAGTGTTTAGACCGACAAAGGATTTTATCTAGCTGTGTGACAGTCCTGTCTCGGTGAGGAGCGTGAGCTTGTGGGCTCCTGAGTAGCTGGCTTAAAAGACTGTACACCCCTACCTGAAAACGGGAATGAAAGTTTGGGTTCACCAGCTGTTACMTGTTTTCTTTGAAGCAAGACTTGGATTTAAACCATTGTGACAGATGAGCACCAACCAGGTGGGCAGGCGTTTGTTGATACATAGTGTTTATTTGTTTGCATTGTCAGGAATGCCAGGATATCACCTTGTCAAATGCTTAGCATTTAATAGCTTTGCTTACTGCCTTGTGTCCTGTTCATCTCCTTGGCTTCCTCCATATGTCTGTGAAAGGACTTGCTGAGAAACTAATTTGGGCTCTGGAAACGYCTGTAAGCGCTACTGATGGTAGCACTTCAAATCCACAGTGGCAACAAGTTCCTATTGGAATAGGTTATCTTTGATTTTCTGTTTTAAGTAATGTCAGCTAAGCATATTATCAAAATTTGGGAGGAACATCTGTTTTTCTTGTGGTTTCAACAAAGATTATACTGGAGAAAGCCTTCGTGTTTTGTATTAACAGTGTTCAGTAGGACTAAAGATTTGCGTTTAATCCTGTCAAGTAACAAGTGCCGAGTGGAATTCTAAATTCCTCATATGCAGCTGTTCTTAATTCATGCCCAGTAGTTCATAACGTGCAGCGCTCAGACATCTATTTTCAGAAGGATGCAGGTGATGATAAGGATCTTTCAATAATATACTTCATTTTCTCCAATGTTTTCAGTATTTTTAATGCAAAACTGATGTGCACGATCAAATAGCACAAAGAGTTCCTTTTTCTTTCTTCCATTTTTAACTCTTCAAAGTCAACACCTAAATATTAAATGCCCTACTGCCTTTGTAAAACTTCAGAGCAATCCTCAGTGATATTTCTCAAACACTGATACTTAAGTAGCTAATAAGGATYGTGACTGTTCAAATTGAGTGAAGTGTGGCAAGGCAGAAGATCACAAAACAAATGACATAGATGTAAATAAACTAAGGAATGGATCACTACCAGGGAGAAAGTCTTGTTACTCTGAAAGCAGTGTCCCTTTAAAAAGGGATTTTTTGTCCTGTTATTACAAGATACAGAGCCCTGACGAGGATACTTCTCACGTGCTTCCCCAAAGCATTTCTGCAGGATGTTAATGTTCCTGGACAGATGCAGTTCCACTTACTTGACTAAGGCAACAGTTTAGTATCAGCTGTTTTTGCTAGGAATTTCTGAGCCTGTGTGCATAGCAGTGCTCTGGGTACTTACAGACATCTCAGGGTCAGGCAGCGGTGAAGCAGGAGATATCCTCTGGATGTGGGTATCTGAAGTTTGAGTCCTGTTTTAACTGTGTAACTCCTTGTTTGCATATGGTTGCTAAAGGGTGCTTTTTTGTTCAATAACTAGGCTTTAATTTTTAGTATGTAAAGGAAGGATTCATCAGCGTATCGGACCATATAGGTTTAGATTGCAAGTGCATTTTGACTAGTGTCCTGTCTCTAGCCGTGGTCATTACTGTATATTTAGAGAACAAATACTGTATAGTTAGAGAGGGTGCCCATAGATCAGTGCATTCTCTAGTATATTTTCTAGCTTCAGACAATTTGCAGTGAAGGGACTTGTGCTGGAGGCTGCATCTAGGAATCTTGATGGGCAGCTTCCTTGAATTTTTTGGCCTTCTTTTGGGACTTATACTTTGATGCATGTGAGATTCTGAGACATGGAGCTCCACAATTTATGTGCTCGCCAAGGCGAATGGCTGTAAATTTATATAGAGAAACAATTTAGAAAACCTTTATATGATAATTTGTAACATTTAACTGAAAACTAACAGATAAAGCTGCAGAAAATATAAAATATAACTTGTTTCAAGGCATGTGTGAAACATTATTTTCCTGAAATCTTTACTCTGTAATCTGAAACAAGAAACAGACTTTGTTTCCACACAGAGGCTGGAAAGTGGTTATCTGTTTTCTTATAAAGCAGGTATAAATTTGAGCAGAGATACAGCTAAATCAGTGAATTTATTTTAATCCAACACTGCAGTGAGGTAGGTGGCAGACTGTTACTTCACAAGATTTTTACTTATAAACTCATCCCTCTGCAGAGACTCATCACTTTGATCTCCATATTTGCATTATGGATAAAGCAGTAGATTCACAGTTGTTTTGGCACGTAGTAATTTGACAGGCAGTGAATTATTTTGGAGCTTTAGCAAACAATTTATTTCTAAAAGCATTTTCTGATTGCTTTCTTTGGGAATCGAAAAACAGAACTTTAACCCTTAGTGTTTGCCCATATGCATTCTTATCTGAATTTAAAATGAAACTTCGTTTCGTAAGTTCGTGACCTAGTAAAAACACTTGCTGTTTCCGCAAGTGTTCTTTCTTGTTTGCTTTATGCTCATGTTTGTTTCTTCATCTGGTCAATCACTTATTGGTTGCCTGTTTTCACATCCTTAATTTCATATTACCATACATAATCCTTTGTACTTTTCCCCTGCTCTCTGAATGCTAAATTTTTTGTTTGATTTCTCTTGCATCAACATCTGATCAGAGCCGCTCCAATATTTGCAGGCTGTTAATCAGGACTAGAACTAGGTCTTTATAAGTTGATTCAAAATCACATGTTCCTTTTATGTCTTGTTTAAGTAGTAAATATAATAGGGAGCCTTAGAAGTCTCGTACTTGAGTGTCACTTCAGGGGAGACTGTTCAGAATGAGGAGCTATGTTTTAAATGCACTTCAAATAGATTTTTTTAAATAAGAAATAGAATTCTTGAGCAGAGATTATTGCCCTTTTTAAATTTCAGAATTTCAGAGGGGTAACACCAGAAGGTTTTTGTATCYTTAGGGAGACTTTTACTTGTCTTAAACTATTTCTACAGCTTGAAAAAGTGCTGAGTTGGCAAACCTGTAAAAATAAGTCCTGTTTGGCCATGCATCAGACAGTGGGCAGACAGTGAGCTTCTCAGCAGGATGGTTGTCAAGTTTTCCAGAATATCACAGAATCACAGAATATT
>NW_020454428.1:2060160-2081625 GCF_003342845.1 Nothoprocta perdicaria | reverse complement strand
CCCCAGGTGCAGGACCCTGCACTTGTCCTTATTGCCCCTCATGAGGTTCCTCTCTGCCCAACTCTCCAGCCTGTCCAGGTCCCTCTGGATGGCAGCACAGCCCTCCGGAGTGTCGGCCACTCCACCCAGCTTGGTGTCATCYGCAAACTTGCTCAGGGAAGTATGATAGAACTAGGGAGGTGAGAGCAGAGGACCAAAATAGAATGGGCAAAATCAGGTCATCTTATTATGTCTGGTAAACYGGGTGCTAGTTTACTTCACTACTGCTACTGTTATCAACAATTTACTGTAAAGAGCATATTCTCATTCCTTCCTTCCTTTCAGCCTGCACATTTTTTGTCCTGTACCGTGTGATTTCTATCAGTTACATGCGCATTATTGGTGAAAAGTGCCCATTTWTGCCTCATTCTGATAATCATATAAACCTTCTTCTCTTTTGCTCCCTTAAATACCKTCTCATTTTCTCCGTGTATAGCAAATATCTGAAGTCGCCACCTTTCCTTTTCCTTCAGCCCGATAATGAGATGTACTCGTTGTTGTGAGGCCTGCCGGCTGCTCTCCTCCGAGCATGGATAAGTAGGCAGTGGGGAGGAGCTGTTTTGTTAGGATCCAAATTATTCGTTGGATTATTTTTTTCTTTTCTCCGTGATCCCTGGTAAGAAGGATAACTGTTTTTGGGTAAAGATAGAGTTTTTATTTGTATAATGCACAAACAATCAGGACGTGTTTTGGAGCCCAGATGTTAATGTAATTAAAAAAAAATTGTTCATGTCTTCTTACATGTTTAATTAAAAACAAAAAAACAAAGGTCTACATTTCTGCTGGCTTGGTATTGTTTCTTAAAATGTCAAGTTGTGCAACAAATTTTAATAAGAAGCAAAGTTCTTTGGAAGATCAAAACCGACCCTCCCCTTGCTTTTGATTTCTTTCATTAGCTTTGATCGTGTTGCAGTTGCAGGTAGGTAGATGTGCTGTGGTGCCAGGCACATCACGCGTCGATATGAAAGGAAACCGAGCGAGTGGGAGCACCAGCCCACACTCTGCCTCTGCTTGTCTGCATTTCTTGCTCAGAAAGGTTATAGGGCAGCACAGTGGCTATTGTCTTTCAAATATTATTTGGAATGCTTTTCTGTTGTTCCGAATCAAAACAGCACGAGTGGGATGGATTCCGGATGTGCTGTGAGATTAACTTCTTTTTTTTTTTTTTTTTTTCCCCTTTCTGTGATTTTTTTTTCTTCAATATTTGTCTTGCATCTGCAGGAGATAACTGATGAATGAGAAAAATAAACCTTTTATTGACACGGAATCTTTGCAGTCAAAACTTGGTATTTTCTAACTGACATCTTCTCACACGAGTTGATTTCAAATCTGAAAACACACAGTAGGAGAGAGAAATACAGTGGACCTAAATGTTCATGACCGGAATTAAACACCAAGCAATAGCTATAACAGTAAAGTAGTAGTTYTGCCACCACTGGTGTTGTAGTACCAGAGTTATATTTTTCCTTTTTTTGCTCCATGTGCAGGTAGAAAACTCAAAGCTGAACAAATTCTTTGTCATTTTTCTCAAGTTGAATTTGTTTAAAATCGATAGGAGTTCTTGTCTGAACAAAAGACTTTATCCATTCTTATGGAAGTGCTGCTCCTATTTTTTCCTCATAAAAGGTGAATAGATTGTGGGTTTAGCTTTTTATGGCAGTATCAGCTCCAGAACCAACCTYGTTGTGCTAAACTTCAGTGTAGATTAGACAGCAGGGAGGTGAACTGGTGTTCTATGGCGAGCCAACAAATTGAAGTTGTGGTGGTGTGATGTCCTGCAGATCCTGCCGAGCGAGTGTTAAGGTTGCCAAAGTCATGTTGGGTTTAAAGCAGAGATTTTCACRGAATGGTAGAGGTTAGAAGGCATCCTCAGAAGTCGTCTTGTCCCTGCTCAAGTGGCGTCAACCACCGCAGGTTGCCTGGGGTTCTGAGKTGGGTTTTGAGCAGAGGTGAAGGTGCCCTTCCCAAGGGCGTTCAGCAGAAGTGCTGAGGGGAGGTGCATTTGTGTTTGACAGAGACCTGGTGGAGTGCAGTTGTTCTTGGAACTGTAATGAAAACAATAAAAGCACAAAAATGGAAAGAAATCTTTTCTCTTTAGCATATTACACCAGCTTTGGAGCTGGGGAGGTGACAGGAGGTGTCTGCTGCATGTCTGGAAAGGTCTTGTAAGCGGTGTCGGATTTGCTGAGKTGCAGGCAGGGCAGAAGGCCCTCACATCGCTGCCATCCATCGCTGWGGTTTTCTAAAGCAGCAGTGATTCTCTGAACGCTTTCTTGGTGCTGCACGATGCAGCAACAGGCATATGCAGCAGCGTTGGAAGACRTCTTCCGTGACTGACATAAAACCACAAAATAAATATCTAATAAAGTTAAATGTAGAATTAATCGTGCTCTGAAGTGTTATCTGTTTAGTTTGCTGCCTCCTGCAGAACAACAGTGTTAACTTGGCTATATAGGTGCCAGAGAAGGTGGAGAAATACCGTCACGATTGCAGGTAACACCYGTTACCTGGAGAAGAGAGGCAAGCAGTTTTCTTTTTCATGTTTATTTTCTCCTGGTGCACTGTTCTTTTCTAAAGATCAAGGGCTTTTTCTTCAACCTAGGGGCGTACAGAGCATCTTGTTCAAGACAGGTGAAAAGAATCACCTACCTAGAATATGAGACTAGGACACTGGGGGAGGGAAAAGGACAGTTTTGCATTTGTTTGTAAAGTAGGTGCTTGAAAGTTGGTTCTGCAGAAAGTGTGGACATTTTGCAGAAGCTACATGATGTTCATTTTGTCATGTTTCTTTCTTAAATTTGCTAACATTTTTTAATAGCTTTAGAACAATATTTATCTGTTATATTTGCATTATCCTTAAYTTTTGTTATCCATGTATGTAGGGATAGAGCCCAAGTTAAACATCCTGGAGATTGTGAAGCCTGTGGAGACTGTGGAAGTGGTGATTGATCCAGATGCTCATCACGGTGAGGCYGAAGCTCACCTCGTTGAAGAAGCTCAAGTGATAACCTTGGATGGAACCAAACACATAACAACAATTTCAGATGAGACCTCTGAACAAGTGACACGATGGGCTGCGGCACTGGAAGGCTATCGGAAGGAGCAGGAGCGCCTTGGGATTCCCTACGGTACTTAGGACATGACCGTGGAGGCGGGAAGAGAGGGGATGCTATTTTGTTCATTTRGAAGTTAGCTATTTATTTATTTAATAAATTAGCATTACTTAACATTGGTTGTGGAATTTGAAGTGCTCTGATGCCTCAGAGAAGGCCTTTTATAGTATGGAAGAAAGCAATGCAAGTGTTTCTGCAAAAGAGTGGGCTAAAGAGAAGTAGGATCAATGTTTCTAAGAGTTCTACTAAATTAGTGCAGTTTGCTCCACAACTTCCTTGTACTTGGAGTTTTTAGAAATTCATTTTCTTTGTGAATATTTGAACAGCCCTCGGGCTGAGAGCTCAGGAGCGGGGAGGAATCTGGTCTGAAGATACGGCAACAAGCTGTGGGATAGGCTGCAGGAAGTTAAGCATGTTGTAAAATGGGATTTTACATGGAATGCAAAATGTTGGCTTAAACACAGTGGAAGAACATGGTTCAGAGCTGAATGTAAAGATACCCATATCTTTACCTAACATAAAGTAAATGCTAGTCTGTTTTGAGCTAGTGTACCGCTGAGCTCGTTACTAATTTCTTGTTATCTTACGCTTAAAAGACACTTSTTATATACTCAAGATTGAGCTGTTTTTCCAGTTTTAGATCTATATGGTATTCAGGAGCTTATGCTGCTTGTGGCTCTTGAAATGTACAGTTACATTGTGTTCTGCATATGAAGCTATAGTACATGAGCAGGTTTGCAGAATGGGAGTGTRTTTGGCCAAGGGGATCCTTTGAAGCTATATAAAAAAAAGCCAAAAACAGTGAAGTCATAGATTAAAAATGCTTACAAATTATTTCTGATAATTAAAGCAATGAATTTTTGAAGCTTTTGTGTTGATCTCATTGACAAACACTTCCAAAATAGCTTTTGTCATGTCTGTTAGTTGAGTGTGATGCAGAATGCATTTGGAGTTGTCACACTCTCTCAGTTGTCCTTGAAATCTGCCCACAAGCTCATTCATTAGTACAAGAAGAAAATTATTTAAACCTATGTTATTAGGACCTTAATGTTGTGAATAAGTTTTACTAATTTTGTTGCCTGGCCTTAAAAAGAAAGAAACCACATGTGTGGCTTTAGACATTTAGTGGTGTCTTTGTCATGGGAGTGCAGTTTTTCCAGGAAAATCCGACTTGCTTGTTGTGACAAAGATCCCTATAACCATGGCTTCAACTTGATATCCAAAAAGTGCCTTAGTCTGTCCTTTGGAAGGACTTGTATTGAAATGGGGAGTCACTGTATTCTGTATTGGGATGTGGTGAGAAGTTCCCGAGAAGGTAATTCCGTGAGGTGGCAGCCGCCTGCCTTGGCCCGTCCTTGCCAGCTGCAGCAAGGACCGGCCGCATCCCGGCTGAGGCGCCGCGGCCGAAATGTTGACGTTTCTCCCTTCTTTGTCCCCAGATCCCATGCAGTGGTCGACGGACCAGGTGCTGCACTGGGTGGTGTGGGTGATGAAGGAGTTCAGCATGACCGACATAGACCTCAACGCGCTCAGCATCGCCGGGCGYGAGCTCTGCAGCCTCAGCCAGGAGGACTTCTTCCAGAGGGTCCCGCGGGGAGAAATTCTCTGGAGCCATTTGGAGCTGCTTCGGAAGTGTATGGGAGATTTTTCTGAGACTGTGATTTTTACTCCCTCCACCCTTCTCTGTGCTTTTCTTTTTTTCCCCTTCAAGGTGACAGATGGCGAACGGTTGTTTTTCCTCCAGTTCATATGAGCAGTAAAAATTAGGACGCTGAGGACAGGAGATATAGTGAGGATGGCTGCGGTTATATTAAACACTGTTTGCCCATCTTCCATCAAACTTTATTACTAATAGGGAGGAAACAGTGACTTATGATTCATTCTTCACTCCTAATAAAGATTCTTAGTTTGTGCATCTTCTGATTTTGACAGTTTTTTAATTACCTATTGATTTTCCATGTTTAATGTACACCTCTGTCTAGGTAGATGTGAACAGTATTAAGCATATGTAATGAAGTCCATAGACTGTGTACAGCACAGCTGATGAGCAATGCACTGGATGTGTATTAATACACTTCTAGGTCTACTTGGCTTGGCTGTAGTTAAGCAGGCTAAAAACAATTTCCATCTTGAGTCTTGCTGTTAATTTATRTATCTAAAGATTTTTAGAGGATTAAAAAATCGAAACGATAGCTTGGAATTCACCATCAAATCTGTTTCTAAAAATTGGCAAATATTAAATRTCTCTACCCATAAGATCATGGATTGTGCATGTCATTTGCAAGTATTTATCACATTTTAGTTTATTTAACTTTGCTTTCTTATTTAACTCTCTGTATTCTGAAATACAGAAGTATTTGGCTGACCTGAAGTTTATGGGTTGAACAAAAATGTAACATATTTTTCCTTTAATTTTCAGATGTGCTGGCTAGCCAGGAACACTCTGGAGAAATAGCAACTGTAACTATTGATCAGCGTGAGTAGTCTCTTGATGAACACAATTAGCTGTTAGCAGGACCCTTGGCTTCAACGCTGTGATGATAGAAGATTTAGAAACASATTGGAGAGAGTAGTTTTCTTTTGTGGGGAGAAGTGTATCTTAAGCTTTAAAGCACATCCTTGTGTTTGGGGTTTTGTGTTCCTTGCTGAAAGTTTCCCAATAACCTAAACTACAAAAGTTTGTCGTCATCATTTTGCATTACAAGTTTTCTTTTCTGCTTTGTAATTGTGGTGAAAACTATTAGTCCTCAATAACTGAAATTGCTATGATTTTATATATATATATATATATATATACTGTGTGTGTGTTCATATGTGTGTGAATGTGTATTGATTTGTACAAAAGAGTTCTAGGATATATCTTGAGCTCGAGGGCTTTTTTTTTTTTCATGTTATGTATTGGGTTACATATTGGGTTAATGAATAGCTGTATTACAATGCTTTGAGTTGAGCGGGGGRAAAAAAATCTCCAAAAATGAAAGGAGATTTGAAAGATTTGAAAGAGAGGGCTTGTTTAGAATTGCTGCATGAAAGTAATTTTCAAGTTACCTGCAACTCATTCTTCTAGTTGCCATATAATATCATCCATTAACAAAATGAATCTCTTTGTAAACAGCTTATGTGCACTATAGATAAGCCAYGTATTACATCCTTGGAATGTGTCTAGCTAAAGTCACTTAGAGTGGGGACTTTATGGTTGCCCTCTGACACGCTTGCAGTGGAAGGATGTTTTGTTGCTGCTTGAATAGCAGGTTTGGAGGGTTATTCAGTGACTACAGAAAAGAACTGCATTAGGGGAGATTGCATGGGAACAGCTTGAAGCTGAAAATACAGGCATGAGATTTCTTTCACAGAAATGCATTATACTCAGGGTAATAGACAGAAGCTAATGCCTTACCTATAATTCAGCATCACTCCTACAACCCTGAAACCACTGTTTCCCCTCTAAGAGGTAAAACCTCTTTAAATTATTCTTAGCATGGTGACTTATTAATACTGCATGTCTCTCCTTTAGCAAAGGAAAAAAGCAGCTAGATGTTATGATAATACAAATAATAAATAATATATGCCTATGCATCTGATGTTTCTCTGCCAGCAATTTATAATTGATGTTTTGCAATGTTTTCTGCTTTACAGCTGTGCAAATTATTCCAGCATCTGTACAGCCTGCTACCCCAACCACCATTAAAGTAATCAACAGCAGCGCAAAGGCAGCTAAAGTACAGAGAGCTCCGAGGATCTCTGGGGAAGATAGAAGTTCCCCTGGTAATAGAACAGGTACTGTCTGCGTTATTTAAAAATGCAGAGGCAGCAGGCACTTAATTTGAGTTACAGATTTGCAGCACACATATCTGTCACGTTGACTTAATTTGAGTTACAGATTTGCAGCACACATATCTGTCACATTGAGGATGATGGTTGTAGAAGAAGCTCACAGAGCAGCACAGGCACGTGCAGAGCGGCCGAGGTGGGTAGCTCACGTGAGCCCCACACGAAGGGAGCCCCACGTATTCCTGCAGCGGGTGCAGGCAGCGGCCTGAATGCCCTACAGCAGATGAGATGCAAAAAATTGTCTGTCTCTTCAAATCCTTAAACAGTCTGTGCTCTCAGGCCCTCTACCACATCGCTCAAGCTTGTAGGAGCTTTCTGCTTTTGTCCACGGACAGTGGAGAAATAAACCCTGCTGGCCCCATCTGCCTCACTTTCTCTCTCTTTTTCCTTTTTGTCTTTTTCCCACTGGCAACCTCAGAATTTAGCAGGTTTCAGATTCCTGTTTTGTTGTTAAATTAATGCACCTTCTGGGGAACAGCACACTGAATTTGCAGGTTATTTTCAGAGTTCTTGTTATTCTTGCATGCTCTTTGATTCATTAATAACTTATCGCATTGCTTTCTCATTGTCACTTCCCCCCAGGTTCTCTCTGCTCTTGTGAACTGTTTTGTTAAATCCCTTCCTCTGCCCCCTTCTGCCAACTTTTTTTCCCTTTTTTGTTTTAATTCTCTGATAAAGTCTCAGTGCTGAAATTGGGTTATTTGGCCCGGACTTTATGAACCAGTGTCAATGGGAAAGATGTAAAGGGTTTCTCCCTGCAAACATCAGGTCTGCTACATACACATCATAGGGAATTTAGGTATTTAACTCTAGTTACTCAAGTAAACAAGAAAATTTAGTGACAAGGACAATGTTGTAAMCTGGGTTTTTCAGTATTTCTAGTGTTGCAAGAACTTGGAGATGAATACATTTTAAACAAAAACTATTACATGTATTTATATCAGAAAAGGAGTAATCGGCTCTCWCTAAATCTCTTCTCTTTCAGAGAGGGGTATACATCTGAATCATTATGTTTAATGTTATATGGATAACTTCTCAAGTTTAGAATGAGTATATAAGAAATCTTAATTTGCTGTATTCCTCAGATTTTTGGATCRATATTTATTAGCTTGAAAAGTATTATTCATTTGTAAAGTAGGAAGAATTAAGCAAGCTCAAGGATTTGGGCGTTTTATTTGTTTGTTTTTCTGAGCTCATTCTGTGCTAGTTTGTTTTAATGTGGTAGCTGTGAATTTTTAGCCATGACGAGAACATAAGAAGGACCGCTTAAAATGGACATCATTATTCCTATTTCAACAGGAAACAACGGGCAGATCCAACTATGGCAGTTTTTATTAGAGCTTCTTACTGACAAAGATGCTCGGGACTGTATTTCTTGGGTCGGTGACGAAGGAGARTTCAAATTGAATCAACCTGAACTGGTTGCCCAAAAATGGGGACAGCGCAAAAACAAACCCACCATGAACTATGAGAAGCTTAGTCGGGCTCTGCGGTAAGAAACTTCAAAAACTGATCGTGTATGAAGTGTTTTGCTTCCACCTAATTGACTATTTATTTTTGACTGTCATAATGCGAGACTTCCGTGGGTTTTTTTTAGGAAAGAACTTCCCTAAATAGAGTTCTCTGAAGGTACTTTCTCCATTTGATCTCAATAGCATTAGAGATAACTCTATAAAAAAAAAAAAAAAAGTGAGGGGAATAATATTTGAAAATATACTTTCTTTAGGTTATTGAACTTGAACCATGACATCATGATCACAATTATTAACTTGTGTAGATCCCTTTTTCTAAAAAAGAACAAATTCAGTGTCTTCAGCATTTATGCTTTCAGAATGTGCCAAGCATGTTTTGTTAGTGGTGAAAGAAACGGAAATACTCTGAGTCTGAATACTCTGATTTGTTTTATATTTTGCAGGCGATGTATGTGCATCTAGCTTCTGTTGCAGTATAAAGAAGGCATTCTTCTGTGATTATTTATTATTTTTTCTATACATACCATTTTTTCTATACAGAACAAAATTTCTGAGTTTATACTTTCATTGAATTATTCCATTATTCTCACAATACAGATGTTAAATTCCAAAATATTGTTTATAAACAGATAAGTCTCAACCATTGTTGTTATTCCCATATAGTGAACTTTTGCGTTTGAACAATTTGAAATGTTTCAGACTGTCTTAATTCCACGATCTTGCTCTTGTACKTTGATAAAAGGAGCTTTTACATCAGGGTAGATGTCATGCCTGGGGAACAAAATGCAAGTTCCTGAAAGTTAGACTACTTTTCTGATTATTTTGGCACCTGGAAGAATATGGAAATTCTTCCAAGTTCTCTGAAATCATTCAGAGATTGAACTTTCTTATTCTCATTTGGTTCTATCCTGATCATTGAATGGGAAGAGAGGTTTTTAGTGCCTAATGCTGCAGAACTTTAAGCAGTTCTGAAACTCTTTATGTGAGTGAAGTTGCGTATTTGTTCAAGTCTGAGATAAAAGGTTTAGTTGTAGTGTTTTGGGTTTTGCTAGTGTTATTTTCCAAGAGGAAGTCAGCCCTGCTCTAAAAGGATGCCAGGTAAACCGGGATCATCCCTCCTCCCAGCGCCGCTCCCGCGTGCTTGGAGGCTCTGCCGGGGCCTCTCCTGGCTCGTGGGTCCAGTCCCAGCGCTGCTCCCCAGTCAGCCACTTCCCAGCCCGGGTGGTCAGGAAGCCATTCCTGTATTCCCGTGTTTTAGGGAATCTCTGGAGGTGTTTGCTGACGGTGCAAAAGTTGTGCAAAACTCCTGCAACATCAAAGTCACGCGAGTGATTTTGTAGCGTGTGCTTGGCTTCTGTCAGCAGCTATGCAGAAGATTTCAAAGGCAGCTGAAGAGCCGAGGAGCAGCATCCTTATCCCTGGGATGCGAAACAGATGTCTGTGCAGTGATTTGCATAAATCCCTATTAGAAGTTTTGCATTTATGTCTTAGTCGCAGATTCACAGAAGTCACGTTCTTCAAAGTCACGCTGTTTTGGCAGCTGCACCAATATTGACATGTTTTCTAACACTTCAGTGTCTGAGGAGATATTCATTGCCTCTTTCTGCTGCTGAGATAAGCACTGTTGTCAACCTAAACTTTTATTAAAACAAAAGCAGTAGTGTAAATGTTTCCTCACCARTGTTGTGAAATTACTGTGTTAATTTTTGATTAATACAGATACTAAAGTTGACGTTRTTGAGGCAGATGCAGCCCTCTAGGTTATAGAGCTGATGTAACCTGCTGTAAATGAGTCTGTGCTTCACTAGGAGGCTGAGCTGATGGGCCCGGTGCAGAACGGTCACAGCCCATCACTTGTTGGCAAGGCAGGTGGCAAGAAGCTGCTCCGGAGATCAGGCTGGGAAGAGGGATAGCAGCCGATGGGAAGCGGAACGAGATGGAGAGGAGCACGGGGAAAGCTGCGCGAGGAGGCAGGGGCAGCAGGGGGAGAGGCTCTGAGCTGCCCCGCGACTCACCGGGAATGCCGGGAGCCGAGAGGTGGCCCTGACGCACAGCCTGGGTGCCTGCCCCGCGCCAAGGAGCTCCCAGGGGGATTCTGGAATTCCAGGCGCCTGCAGACCTTGGAGAGGTTCTTTCTTATTCCCACTAGAGCTAGGAGACAAAGCCAGCCCTTTGTTTAACCTAACCTGGAATGAGAAACCGCTGTGGGGCCAGCGTGTCCCTTGGAGGGCTGACCCTGTGCTGGCTCCTCTCTGCTTGGAGTCGACTTTGAGGAAACTCAGTGGTGATTGTTGTTTTTCTTTTCAAATTTATCACGAACTTGCTAAGATCGTCAAATGCCAGTTATGTTCATATTTCCTTTCTTAATGAGAAATGTGGTCTGCATTAGTGCCTGCAGTGAAACRAGAACAATAAAACTGTAAAGTGCCAACTACTTTTTTCTCTTGAGTATTACCTAAGGATTTATGTCTGTGGAGCGCAGTAGATCATATAGGCCTTGTCTTGACCACGTCAGGGTGGTAACTTTTCTGCGGCATAATGTAAAATGCATTCATAGGTAAAGAAAAGTTGCTTTTAATTGTAAGGCAAAGGATGTAGTTTTGCCAGCACATGAAGTACATAAAAGCAGGGTGTGTTTTTACAGCTGTACTGTCTTTAGAGCAACTATTCCATGYCCTTCCTGTTGTTTTCCTTAGCTTAGAGAGCAGTGTTAACTTTGAAACTATTAATCTACATGATTTTTTTTTATCCTTGTAAAAGCAGGGAGAAGAGTAAAGGAGGCAAATAATGATAACAAGGGGAAAGCAACATTTTCTTATCTTGATACATGAAGTTACATGAGAATYTCAATGAGGAAAAGATCGATCATTCTTTGTCCTTGAAGTGTTCTTAGGCAAGTTACAGATGCTGAAAACTTACTTGGATTTTTTCCTTTTCCTTTTCCTTTTTCCCCCCCATTCCACAGGTATTACTACGACGGAGACATGATCTGCAAGGTGCAAGGCAAGCGGTTTGTGTACAAGTTCGTCTGCGACCTGAAGACGCTGATCGGGTACAGCGCGGCCGAGCTCAACCGCCTGGTCACGGAGTGCGAGCAGAAGAAGCTGGCCAAGATGCAGCTGCACGGCCTCGCGCAGCCCGTCACGGCGGTCGCGCTGGCCACGGCCTCGCTGCAGGCGGAGAAGGACAACTGAGGCTGGCCTGGGCACGGGGCAGCCCCAGGCCTCTCCTGTGTGAGCGGAGAACCTGCTGCTCTTCCCTCTGCTGCGGCTGGAAGCTTCTTTTTTTTCTTTCTTGACAGTACCGTATGATGCATGGTTTTCTACAAAGGAAAAGGACTCCCGTGAATTTGGATCTTTTAACAGCATGTGTTTCAGTGTGAGCTAAGGGATTGCCACAATTTATGCAGCTTTGAGGCTGGGTCTCGGTGGTAAGCGACCTGGGCTTGGTGAGGAGGGCTCAACGGGTCCRTGTTGTGTGTCCGTAGCTCTACAAAGTCATTTTTGCAGTGCTTTTAAGAAAAATTAAGTATCTACAGGAAGCAGGGTGATCCCCTATCTGAATTTGTTTCTTTCCACTTTTGTTCTCTGCTGAACTACCARAAGGATTTGATGCTTTCAGAGGTGAACGTGCTCGTTATTCTCAAGTAATCAGGCAGAGCTGAAGGAGAGGCACAGTAAGTGTTACAAAGCATCAGGTTCTCCATAACTGCTGGGCTTACAAGCAGAGGAAACTAAAACTAGACCAAGCTGAAGATCAGTGCTGAAGAAGGAGATCCAGGTTTAAATCTGGCTTAGGTGAGAAGCCAATTATGAGTATTTCGTTGTAATATGTAGATAATAGGCATATATGAGGGCAAGTACTTAACCTGTTTTGAAAGACGTGTTAATACTGGCTATTTAACAAAAAGATAAAATAAAACCAGTCAAAATCTACCCCACTCCAAGCCAGGGTGATTTGAAAACTTGAAAAAAATGTCCCTCRCCCAAAGAGTAGGTTATTTTGGTGGGATTTTGTAATTCCCTATCAGTCAAGGTGCTTATACCTGTGGTAGTCAGCCTTAGTAACTGAAGACTTAAGTTAATCACAGTCAGTAGTCTCTTCCTGTTTAGAAACAAAATGCAAATTAAAAAATAGTTTTACAGAGAACTGAAGTTCAGCTTACACATTACTATAGGGTATTCAAGTATGAAGATATGTAATTTTTGTTCAAAGTTAATTTCTCTCTGAACTTCAGATGATGTTTTTGAAGCCTTGTAAACCAAGCACGTGCTCTGGAGCAGTTTAAATGCTGGCTAATTAGCAGAAGCAGTTGCAAGGGGTTTCGAGCTGAGAGACCCTGGTATCRAGAGTGCTTTGTGCAAACCTGGACACACAGGAGAAAACAGGCTGCAGCTTTTGAGCTTCTTGTACCGGTGCCCATTAGACTCTTTTCTTTTGATGTCTGAAAACAGTGGTTTTGCTTTTGCTCCTTTRTGTTCTTAAATAGCATAAATATTATGTCACTGTGCATATTTTCTAACTTTTATAAATAACCTTTTTTAGAAGCCCTCTGGTAACAGTTGACAATTAATTAAAATGCAAGTGGACAAGGGAAAGCTTTTTTTTCTGCGAGGGACTGAGGTACTTGTAAAATGTAGATCAAAAGTATTTGTACAGTGAGATTAACCATAAAATTCGGTTCTACTGAGAGGTGGGAGCACTGGGCTGTTGCTCTTGATCTAAAAAGGAATGGTCATGCCTGCAGACCCAGGGCAGAGAACACATGATACTCTGTTTTAAAGACACTTTGAGGGCAGAGCTGTTTGTCTCGGGGAGGATGTTCATCTGCAGGTATTTTTTGATTGACTAGACACACCTCACRTGTGCTTCTCCAGCCCACCTTTTCATCACCACCGGTTACACTTCTTCTTCCTGGGTTCTTTCACTAACTCTAAATACGGTCTTCATCCCGGAGCCTCTACAGCACTCCATCCACTGAGCATGCCTGTTTTCCCACTGAAGTCTTCGAAGACTTGTGGAAAAGATGCCAACGCATCTGTGAGAAGAGGTCAAGGACCAGCCCCCCGTTGCCGTTGCACAGTCTGATGGCAGCAGTTGTCGAGTGTTTGGGGTGACTTACACGAATGCAGATTGGTTTAGTAGGAATAGGTATGAAGCTACTAGTTCAGTGGCAACAACTATTTATGTGACACCACTCCATTGCTAAACAGAAGGTCCAGTGCAAGTCACTAGTTAGGTTTAGTTCTTGAAAGCATTTTTAGTACAATACAGTGCAGAAAGAAAAGATCTTAAAATACTGGCTTTCCAAATCGAAATGGACTCTAGGAGGGTAAACTAACAGCAACATTTAAAGGTAATATCACTACTTCATCCCCTTGAATATTTTCTTTACACCATAAGCCCACAAGGGGGAGAAATCCAATATCATGCTTTATTTGTAAGTGTATTTGATGATTATTTTAAATCTTTTTCAGTAGCTGTGGTAGTTCTTTGAATTCTTTGTTGTGAGATCATCTGCTTTTCCACCTTGTTCTCTTTAGTAACGAAAGAATCTTTCAAACAGTATGAAATTGCTGTCACGTTTTCTGCAGTTGAGGGAGAAATCTGTGACTAACTTGATGTCTTCATTAAAATAAAAGATGTAGAATATATTGTCAAGAGTTGTTCTGTTGCTGCCAGAAGGAAAACATAGAAAGAATATTCCCAATTTTTTTGTAAACAGAAGGATTTTTGCATACTTTTTACTCTTTAAATAAAGACACTTATACTCTGCTAATAATTATGTATTTCTTTTGTGTTTTGCATTTTTTTGGTAATTTTACATGAAACAATTATTTTCTATTTTTACTCTGATAAAATATTTGTGCATAAAATGTCAATATAGTAAAATAAAAATGTTATACAGCTGATGCTTGTTCATTTGTTAATCTTTCAGAAAGCTATCTGTCATTGCTTTCAAGCATRAACAATTTATGTTTATTAATGCATGCATTTCATTTTTATTACTTTTAAGAATGCAGGCTGTTTACAGGAAGAAAGCAGAATATAATTTTTTTTTTTCCTGAAGATGCATCTTCTTTGACTCGAWACTGGCTGTGTTTTTATTTTTAAACTGGAGCTTCATGCCCAAAACAGCTTTCTTGAGAATCTTGGAGTTATATGTAGAAATAGAGATTCTTAGAATCTCAGAACTGTATTTTGAAGTACTGACTTCACAGTAAAACGAAATAATGTCTACTATAAATTTTTTTTATCTCATTTACCATGATGAATAGAGAAATCAATTATGTTTTGTAGTTCATGACACATTTGACATTCAGTTATGTTCTTTTTATAGGTGGTCTCACCACCATTTATGGTGGGAAAGGAAAAATGTGAAGATAATTATTAGTCATAATTGTAAGCAATTAAGAAAAATGAACACAGCTGGAAGATTCCTCTTTATGGGAGCCAGTTGGATTTCTTGTGTACATAGCTGTCTTGGTATTATCAAAACCAGGTAAAATTACAGAGGTAAAACTGCATCACTTCTCCAATTGTAAAACTTCTTCAATTGTAAAACAAATGTTGAGCAGAAGGTGTTACTAGAAACTTCGTCTAGTTTTTGTAGATGCTTTCAAGTTGTCAGTACTAAAGTGGCTGAGAAACAAAACAGAATCACAGATTCATTAATAGTGGAAGGGACCTCTAGAGATCATCTAGTACAAYGTCCCTGCTCCAGCAGGGAGACCTASAGCATGTGGCACAGGGCTATGTTCAAGCAGATTTTGAAGATCTCCAGAGAAGGAGACTCCACAACCTCTCTGGGCAGCCTGTTCCAGGGCTCTGTCACAGTCACAGTGAAGAAACTTTTCCTTAAGTTCCTGCAGAACTTCTGGTGCTTGAATTTGCAGCTGTTTCCTTTAGTTTTATCAGTGTTCACCAGTGAAGAGAGGCCAGCMCTTTCCTCCTCCCTCCCTCCCTTGAGGTATTTATACACGCTGATCAGGTCCCCCCTCAGCCTTCTCTTCTCCAGGCTGAACAGGCCCAGCTCCCTCAGCCCTTGCTCATAGGGCAGATGTTCCAGGCCYCTGATCATCCTGGTAGCCCTGCGCTGGACTCTCTCCAGCAGCTCCACATCCCTCTTGGACTGGGGAGCCCAGAACTGGACGCAGTCTCCAGATGTGGCCTTACCAGGGCTGTGTATAGGGGGACGATCACTTCCCTCGACCTGCTGGAGACGCTCTTCTTAATGCACCCCAGGATCCCGTTGGCCTTCTTGGCCACSAGGGCACACTGCTGCCTCATGGTCATCTTGTCATCC
This sequence comes from Nothoprocta perdicaria, assembly GCF_003342845.1. Taxonomy (NCBI): domain Eukaryota; kingdom Metazoa; phylum Chordata; class Aves; order Tinamiformes; family Tinamidae; genus Nothoprocta; species Nothoprocta perdicaria. The sequence goes on along the minus strand of NW_020454428.1, from coordinate 2,065,864 downwards.
ACCATGACACCCTCTCTGTGGGGCTGCTCTCCAGCAGGTCCGTCCCCGGCCTGTACTGGTGTCYRGGGTTMTTCCTCCCCAGGTGCAGGACCCTGCACTTGCCCTTGTTGAACTTCATGAGGTTTCTAGCTGCCCAGTCMTCCAGTCTGTSCAGGTCCCTCTGGATGGCAGCACAGCCCTCAGGGCTATCAGCTACTCCTCCCAGTTTGGTATCATCAGCAAACTTGCTGAGGGGGCACTCCATCCCTTCATCCAAGTTGTTGATGAATAAATTGAACAGGACTGACACATGAAYGTTTGTTTCATTCAGGTCAGCTCCTGTGTGAAAACCTGTAAGAAAAAATAAATGTATCTACTTAATTCCTTCAGGTATTTCGTGCAGAAGATCTAAACGAGATGGTCCTTAGTCGAGAAATAAGTAGCTCCATCAGTAACAGGCCACATCTTGTATGACATGTTTACTTCCCTGCCTTTGCAACTTGCATTTCATCCTAAACGGAGAAACTAGTGTTTAGGAACTGCGTTTTATGTGTGCTACATTTTGGGATTCACTAATCGAAGTGTAATGTCCCCATATCAGAAGGCAAAAGGCAGGAATTTTCTAACTCATAAATGCAAGCAAATAGACAGTGCTGAATGAACTGCTGCTTAGGAATGAGCTTTTGTTGTTTGTTGAAAATACTCCCATTTGAAGGGAAATATTTTTGAGTGAAAATGTCAGCTAACTGTTCCCTGCTCCTCCCATTAAGCTTAGATTTGTGAAAATTCCCATTTTYAAGGAGTCTGCAGGAACTGCTTCATGGGACCTGTGTTTGCAGAAAGCTTCAGCTAGAGAATACAGTGAGAATTGTGTGTTTGTTTAATTTGTGTGTATGAGAGAGAAAGAGTGAACAGCAAGCTATGCTCCTGCAAAACTCAGTCTTAAAGGATGAAAGTGCAAGGGGTAAGGGGTAAGGACATCCATAGGATGCAGTTTGTTTAAACTTCAGGATTAAGACAGAAACAGCAAATAGTCATGTCTAACTTCTTTTTCTTTTCCCTGAAAGTRGAATGCCATAACGTTTCATTCCAGAAACTCCTCCCAAATTGAAATAAACTACCAGCCTCCGAAGGGCGAGGACTGAGATTCCCTAATGCAGATCGTCAAGAGGAGGTTAAAGATGTTCCTCGGGGCTCTGAGATTCACCACGCAACTCGAGCCCTTTCTGGCTGTTGTCCAGGAGAAACAACTGAGAGCAGCAGAACCCAGGGAGGCCGTTGGGCCAACAACCTCCAGAACCGTCAACTGATCAATGAGGTGAATTGGACTTGATCCAACAAGAAGCTGTAAGAGGAGCCTGGACATGGCCCAGGAGAAATTTGCCAGACCTGCTGTGAGTTGTGTGAGAGTGAAAGGAAATATGAACCAGGTGACACCTGCACTGTAGGCTTTGCTATGGGGAGAGGTGTRTGAAGGGCGTCTGTTCCCCTCCAATGTCTTCTCAACCCAGGGCACTTCTAATGGCCTCTAAAAGGATACATTTTTGCAAGGTCTGTGAAACAACAGYGGAGTAGCAGGGAGCTCTTGCATTAACCCTGCCTGGGCAGGGAGATGAACCCAAATTCAGCTATTGTGCAAACACTGCATTCCCAGGCCAGCCTGCTCCTCGATTTGTCTCAATGGGAAAGATGTGGAAAATGTCAGAGCTGATTCACAGGTGCTGGAGGGAAAGGCCTGGACTGTTTTGGGAAGGGGACTCCTCTGGGTACATCATTCATGAAGCACTGTGGCAAGGGGAGGACGGATCTCCAGAGAGACGCAGTAACCGAATGGAGCGCAGTACTACATGGATAGATGGATCATTTATGACATTTATTAAACTGCAAAGAACGTGTTCTTACATGAAAATCAAGCTATAGAAAGACCAGCAGGTAGAGAGAGGGCAGTAGGTTCTTGCCCGTGCCATGCAAAGGGCTTACAGATGACTCCAGTAAAACCATCTGTTAAGAGAAGAACACACCAGAAAAGCACTGTGTTTCCCCTTCTTGTGTGTGTGTGTGTGTGTGTGTGTGTGTGTGTTGTTTTTTCCCCCCCACTCCCTTATGTGCTTAGCCAGGTAGCGTTACACTCTTTAGATCTCACCAAGCAGTAGACAAAGCTTACACGAAGGGGTGCTTTTATTCATGAATTTTAGGAAGAGACCCAGCCAGAGAGATCAAACTGAAGGGAAGATATAAAATCTCTTTCCTGAGAGGTGCAAAGCCCCTCAAAAATTTCAGCTGTGAGGATGAAAGCATTGCATAATAGACTGAAAAAGAGATATAGGCTCAGAGCTCATATTTACTGAAGGTGAGAGCAGGCATGAAGGGAGGAAAAAAGAGAAACTGATAAATCATCTCTGTGAAAAACACAAAGCCAGGAAGCAGAGAGGCTCCTGATTCAGCTGTCCCAGCAGCAGGCGCTGTTGGTGCTGCAGCCTTGTGCCCCAGCCAAGAGACTGTCTCCTCTTGGAGCCCTGTCTCAGCAAGTCTGTAAATAAATAAACCAGATGGCATCAAAGTACCTCTTGGTTATATCACTGCTATCTGCTAACCCCAACAACCAAAAATTGGTTATGCCCTTGGGTATGGTTGAGTAACCACATGAATATGTATTCATGTTTTCTTGTTTATTTTGCATGGTGCGCACCTAGAAAATTTTTTTTCTCTGATTTTCCTAGACTTCAGTGAAGGGTTCTGGGAAAGTGGTTTGCTTGAACTTTGAGAATCGTCTTAACCATCAGCTAGGAAGTGTGTCCAGTGTGCGAATAATCCCCCTGGCCTGAAGGGTGCTTGTGGGCAGAATGAGGCSTTAGAGCATTTTTTTAATGCAATGTTTTAAAGGCAGCGTTGAGAGCCTCCTTCTAGCTATAGGAGAAGTGCTTCGTTTTTAAGCTGTGTTCAGCCTGGTGGTTGTGGGGGACACTTCCTGAAGGTGGTAGGATGCTCTCTGCTTTCCCCGCAGTTTTTCACTGCTTGAGCTACTTGCCAGTATTCTCTTTCAACCAGCACTAAAATGAAAGCTTGGCCAGATGGTTTATGGTTGGACTCGATGATCTTAAAGGTCRTTTCCAACCACATTTATTCTGTGATTCTATGACACTGTTTGCTGAGGAGCATCTAGCCAGCTCTGCATCTACTCAGTCCAGCTTTCATGAGCWGTTTGAGAGTTACTGGTGCCATTCCCATAGGTTCTTTACTCCTTTGCTTTCCTCACATCACCTAGAAAATGCTGGAATGAGCCAGAAGAACCAAGGGCAAAGATATTCCTGTTTCCTGATAGATATCATACTGCTTGGGACTACTCAACATTTCTTTTATTCCAAAGGATGGTGCTGCCAAAAAGCTCCAGGAATTTTCTARGAATACCAATTTTTCTCCTCCTTTTATGACTTTTCCATGGGATATTTCTATCAGCTTTCAGAATTAGCCGATGTCCTGGAAGTTTCCTGCACCTTTCAGCATGTTCAGTTTTGMCAGTGACAGGGTGGCAATTTCTCTTTCCAGGACTTGCCTTGGACACTGCGGGTGCTGGGCACTTGCTGCGCTGCAGATCTTGCAAAGTCCTGGTCACAGGGTCTCCTGTCGAGGCTGCGGCTCTTCCGCAGATCAATAATACATTTGAGAGCAGCAAACACCATAGGTTTCAAGCAAGCTAGCTGCTTTTCCCAAAAGACAAGCCCAACTGCACTGAAAGAAGATTTTAGGCTGCAAATTTCCATAAACATTACAAAAAGTCTCCTGCCCTAAAAAAAAAAAAAAAAAAAAAAAAAAAATTTTTTTTTTTTTTTTGTTGTTGATCTCCTAGGATTGCTTTACCTCCTTTTCCTCCTCCTTAAAAAAGATTTCACATCACATATGCAGCAATAAAATATGAATAGTTTTTTTCCAAAGGAAAAAAAAAAAGATATATTTCCTACTTCTCTGTGTATGCTAAAATTTTCCAGGATAATTTATTTTCCAGCAATCATTGATATCTTTCTGAAAGAAATMTATTCCTGATTTACGCCAAGATCATATGAAATAGATTATGCTCTTGCGTGGTTGCTAGCCAGAAGCTGAAATTGTTATTAACACGTGTTGAATAACTTCTTAGCATATTGTATTGCAACCGCTTTTCCTTTTAATTAAAACCCTAAAATTATGGTATAACATTAAAATACAATGAAAWACAGACAGAAGGATCAAAAAAAGAAATCACATTACAGTCAACCCTCCGTTATGGTAATTGCCACCTCCAACCCTCATGAAAACTAATGTTGGGGTGTTTTCCCGATATAACTGACAGAGAAAGAAATGCAGGTGCCTTGTGCTCAACTCTGTCCTTCAAAGGTGAGATTTGTCATAGCTCTCTAGTTTCCACGTGGTAATTTTACATATGCAGACTTTACAGTTAAATAATTAAGCTGGAACTTCATGTGCTATTAATTGGGGTAGAGCTTCTGAAGCAGGAGGTCACCAGTTGGCCTCAGATTATGGAAAGTTGTGGTTGGATGGAAGTTTTTGGACTGGGGCTGTCTCCTGTGCAGCAGGGAGGAGGAACTGGCTTCTGGACCAAGAGAAACTTGCTTTTGAGTAAAGAGACACCCCTTGAAAACAAAGTCGTCTTCCAGTACCGACTTTTTCCAGCTGAGGTCACTCTGGCCACGGTTTCACGCTCACTAGGTAGGGAAAGAAAAAAAGGATAAACTCTGATTTCCTGGCAGAATRGGGAGGTCGCTGGTCCTGGGGGTGTGGAGGGAACACAGGAGCAGGCAGTGCAGGGCCAGGGCACCACGCGAAGCTCACCCTCATCCCGCTGCTTTCAAAGGAAAAGAGGAGAAAGGGGCTGCTTGTTGGCATGTGCCTGCGCCTGCATTGGGCAGCTCCACATGGAAAGCTCCTCCGTGCAGCAGGTCATCACTGAGCATCCACRTCCAAACATCCTTGGAAGGGCCCTGCCGGCCAAGAAACACAGGAATAATACAGCCGAGCGGGGGAAATTGCAGGGAAAATTAAATCCAGAGGAGGAATACTGATGAATGTGCATGAAGGCTTTGCGTGGCCGAGGTTGTATTTCATGCTAGGCCAAAGCCCAGAAAGATCCAATAATGGGTGGTGCAAATGCTCAAAGGAGCCAAATAATAATAATAATAAAAAAACCTGGAAAGGTTGGAAAAAGGATTTATCAGATCAAAAGTAAGGAACTAACAAAGAGTGTTCAGCCTTAGCATGCAAGCTGAAAAGCAGAACACAGCAGAAGATTGCCAAGGAATTGCAGGATGCTAAAAAWAAGTAAAGTGGTGGTGGTGGAAAAACCTTAATCATCCATAACTGTTGTTAAAACTCTCCCTTTCATGCACTGCCAGACAACGACAGGCCCAACGTAGCGTGGTTAAGAYGGCTGTTAGAGATGGCCCTTCTTTCTTTATATTTTTCTCCTACTTTGGGAAATGTGCTTAGGTTAGTTAATTATTTAACTAGGTCTCTCCACTTTCCGTGGAGGTGGGGAGCAGCTGGCCAAATGATCTCGGCTGTCTGCTCAAGTGCACATCACTCAACGGCTACTGAAAAGTAGGAACCATTCCTCTGTTTTAGCATGTTTTTTCTTCTCCTTCCTTCCTTCCTTCCTTCCTTCCTTCCTTCCTTCCTTCCTTCCTTCCTTCCTTCCTTCCTTCCTTCCTTCCTTCCTTCCTTCCTTCCTTCC